>NC_092233.1:26289180-26424180 GCF_036320965.1 Panulirus ornatus | reverse complement strand
CACCCGATCTCACTCTCAACTTACCCCTAACAATATAAACTTTCAATGATTTACACAACTCAATTTCCAATAATGTTTTCCAAGATGCTGAGGGTAATTTCTATGAACAGAAATTTGGTCAAGCCGTAGGAAATCCACTTACGACCCATTCTCAGTAAATTATTCACGGAATACTTTGAGCCTAAGATCCTAAACATCCACAAGAAACCACACTAAAATTCAGCATAGATACGTCGATGACGTGTGGTCCATCTCCCCAAGATTGTGACGTTTTCTTTAATGAATTTAACAATTGTCATCTCACCATGCAATTCAAGAATGAACAGGAACAGGAAGGTAGCCTGCAGTGTGTTGATGTCATGATAACTAGCGAATCTGATCACTTATCCTTCAAGATCTACAGGCAGTCTACCAACGCTGAACTGTTATAGTCATTAGCTTTTCATTCTATGATCATTCTACAAATATGTCTGTTGTTATGGCCAATACTTTAAAGAGCACTGCGTATATGTCATCCCACAAGGAACCATGTCAGATGTACTTTTAGGCACTTGTGTTATCCCAAATGGTGTGTGAATCAGGCTCATCACTAGTAAGCCAGGAAGACATTTTATATATCTGGTAACAACAATGTAGGAGAGGATGATGGATCTAACCGTCTGGTGTTGCCTGATTCTCCTAACTTAGCTAACTTAACTACCAAGCCAACCACCCCCGTATAAACCCAATCCCCGTAACCACAAGGCTAACTTCCTCCCCCTCTCCCACACTTTCCCTTTAATGGCCAGGACAATATCTACTTTGTCATGGCGGTAAGAGGGTGTGCAAGCCTGTGTGTTGGTTTTGGGATTTGAAACTGTGAATCCTTCACAGGTGACGAGGCGGGTTTCCTGCGTGCAGCATGTTCCGGTGTATCGTAAAGTTGCCATAAACAATTATGTGAACACTTACTGAAGACAGATTATCTCTTCAACATTATAATCACGGAACAGTGATCGTTATATCATCTCTCTCTCTCTCTCTCTCTCTCTCTCTCTCTCTCTCTCTCTCTCTCTCTCTATATATATATATATATATATATATATATATATATATATATATATATACATATATATATATAACATTATTTATATATTCATTTATTCATGTCAGGTTTTATGGGAGAGTCCTAAACCCTAAGACTGCGCTACTTCCAGTATCAGGGAAATGCCGACTCCCTTGAAGTGACAAATTCTCTGACGAGACCGTACTCGTAATGCTACAACCTTGCCAAAGGTGACTTTACGCTCCTGACATAACCTCGAGCAGACGGAGTCCGGTAACAACTATCTATCTATCTATCTATATATATATCTATATACATATATATATATAGATATATATATATATATATATTTTTTTTTTTTTTTTTTCTTTTTCCAAAAGAGGGAACAGAGAATTGCGCCAGGTGAGGGTATTCCCTCAAAGGCCCAGTCCTCTGTTCTTAACGCTACCTCGCTAATGCGGGAAATGGCGAATAGTTTGAAAGAAAAGAAAAAAGATATATATATATATATATCAACTTATTTATTTATTTATGCTGTGGAGCATCCACAAAACAATGCCGGGAGTACACTACATTTTCCTACTATTTGAAAAGATTGTCTACAGGGGAAGTTTGTGTGGCAACCTGTGTCGAAACCCTTACACAAGGCAGAATTTCCGGGCAACGGCGACGGAGAGGACGCAGCTGGAGGTGAGAAAGGCAACATGACGAAAGTGTGACGAGGAATATCACTGTTTACCCAACATTCACGTCTGTGTTTATGTAAGCATGTATAACCCCTTTGTATGCGTGCGCGTGTAAGTATACATGTATACTGAGTATGAACTAAAGAATACTTTAAAGGAAGGTGTTACATACGCACCTATTAGGCCATATGAACGAGCAACTCATCAGGTGATCACGGTGTTGTCACAAATTTCCATGAACGAGTGGAGCTCCTGCGTAGGCACATGACGTTGACGGACGCTCGCACGAACAAGACCCCAAGTCACCAGGACGTGGTGTGGGAGAGCACCTCCTCCTCATGAGCCTCACAGGGAGGTGGTATAAGCAGGTTATCACTGCTACGCGGCCGACATTGCTCCTTCCCTCGCTACCCGCTTTCACTGTTTCTTGCCCAAAACGAGAAACGCTCGTTCCTCCTTGCTTCCCCACACAAGCAACATCTAACATAAATATCGGTAAGTCTAGCGAACAGTTCTGGCGACCACATTAAACGTCTAGCGAACAGTTCTGGCGACCACATTAAACGTCTAGCGAACAGTTCTGGCGACCACATTAAACGTCTAGCGAACAGTTCTGGCGACCACATTAAATGTCTAGTGAACACTTCCGACGACCACATTAACAGATCAGAAGGAAAAAAAAGAGTAGAAATATGATATTTTCTCCCAGCCCTTTTAAAACAGCAGGTAAACAAACAATAACAAAACACTAACCAGTACTTTACACAGTAAACACAGACACACCACCCAGCCAACACTGTCAATAACTTCAGGAAAACACTAAGAAATAAATCCCGACGAAAGAGTGCGGCAGGGAGTTGCATAAGAGTGACTGTAAACAAAGGTGTGCCCATTAGTCGTCAGAACATGAAAGATTTTATGAAACGTTATGAGAAAATGTTTACCGGTTCTATGTAAACGATAGAACAGATACCCAGCGACGATATATAGCACTGCCTCGGAAGCATATCAAAGTAGCGATTGTAGCCAGTTTTACAGAACAAAAATTCACATGGCATATGCGTGAAAATTACTTATTTGTGCTGTATGGGAGAGGAAGTTTTGTACACGTGGGCTCCCCCGTGTGTGTCTGTGTGTGTGTGTGTGTAAACCCAAAGTGTCCCGGCGACTTTCACTCAAGTGCCCCTGGCCTTCCTGCGGCCTGCCTTCCTGGTGGTAATCCCACACCGCATCTCACCTGGACTGGCCACACTCGGCCTCCCTCACGGCCAGGGTTACTGTTAGCGTGTGGAGCAGGGTGCTACGAGAGCAGGGTCGTACGATAACGCGGTATATGATCTCAAGCCTTATATATCAGGCAGATGCCACACCACGCCATCGTACTCATGGGTCGTACTGCTGTCCTCACTCGTCGTACCGTCGCGCTCAAGGGTCGTACGGCCACTCTCAGGAATCGTGCCTTTGTGCTCAAGGGTCTGTTTACCGTGCTTAAGGATGGCACCGCCGTGTTGAAGGATGGTACATTCGTACTTAAGGATGGCATCTTCGTGTCCAAAGATCGTACCGTCATGCTCAAGGATCGTAACTTTGTGCTTAAGGATCGTACCGTCGAGCGAGGTACCGTTAAGAACAGAGAACTGAGCTTTAGAGGAAATATCCTCACTTGGTCTCCTTCTTTGTTCCTTCTTTTGGAAAATTAAAAAAAAAAACGGGAGGGAAGGATTTCCAGCCCCTCCGCTCCCTCCGCTTTTAGTCGCCTTTTACGACACGCAGGGAATACGTGGGAAGTATTCTTTCTCCCCTATCCCCAGGGAATATATATATATATATATATATATATATATATATATATATATATATATATATATATATATATATAGCGATAATGAGATGGCCTTGATGGGGTATTCACCTGCTCGTGCCGTTTAAGTTATCACTGAAAAGATAATGATTCATTCATATTATAATTCCAAATAAATAAATCAATCTTACCTTATTTCAAGAGCAAAGTCTGAAATCACAAGTACAGTGAAGATATCTTGGTCACAATGATCTAGAACACCTGATAATGATCTAGAACACCTGATAATGATCTAGAACACCTGATATCAATGATCTAGAACACCTGATATCGGCGATCTAAAACACCTGATATCGGCGATCTAGAACACCTGATATCAATGATCTAGAACACCTGATATCAATGATCTAGAACACCTGATATCAGTGATCTAGAACACCTGATATCAACGATCTAGAACACCTGATATCAACGATCTAGAACACCTGATATCAATGATCTAGAACACCTAATATCAATGATCTAGAACACCTGATATCAACGATCTAGAACACCTGATATTGGCGATCTAGAACACCTGATATCGGCGATCTAGAACACCTGATATCAATGATCTAGAACACCTGATATCAATGATCTAGAACACCTGATAGTGATCCAGAACACCTGATATCAATGATCTAGAACACCTGATATCAACGATCTAGAACACCTGATATCGGCGATCTAGAACACCTGATATCGGCGATCTAGAACACCTGATATCAATTATCTAGAACACCTGATATCAATGATCTAGAACACCTGATATCAGTGATCTAGAACACCTGATATCAATGATCTAGAACACCTGATATCAATGATCTAGAACACCTGATATCGGCGATCTAGAACACCTGATATCGGCGATCTAGAACACCTGATATCGGCGATCTAGAACACCTGATATCAATGATCTAGAACACCTGATATCGAGAGTGTGATAAAGAACACATGACATCAGCGGTCTAGAACACCTGATATAAGTGATATAGAATACATGATATCAGTCATCTAGAACACCTGGTGCCAATGGTTTAAGCCACCTGATATGGCTGATATAGAACACATGATATCAGTGGTGTAGAATATCTGATATCAGTGATATAGAATACCTGATATCAGTTGTCTAGAACACCTGATATCAGTGATATAGAATACCTGATATCAGTGGTCTAGAACACCTGATATCAGTGATATAAAATACCTGATATCAGTGATCTAGTACACCTAATACCAGTGATAGAACACCTGATATCAGTGATGTAGAACACCTGATCTACGACATCTGGACGCTTGCATAAAATCACACAAGCAGACCCGAGTTCTGTACCTTGTCTCCTACTACATCAAGGATCTTACATGTGTCCATCAAACGACCTTCAAATGACTCGTAGAATACAGAACAAATGGATGAGTATCACAGACACACACACACACACACACACACACACACACACACACACACACACACACAGAAGAACCCTGATCATGGAGACAGACAATGAATCTCGAGGTAAAGTGGACGATGATTACGACGAGGTAGGACGCGTTGCTCAGTGTTGGCAAGTGGCGTCCCAGCGGGACCCATACATAAGCTAGCGGAAATGGAAGATTCGTCTGACTTACGGGGCTACATAGCAGGATGCTGGGGTACGGCATGATGAATGCACGAGAGGGACACAGTGTCGTCAGGTCAGGGACTATACCTAGGCTCGCTGGACCGGTGTATTGCGTAAGTGTGTGTGTGTGTGTGTGTGTGTGTGTGTGTGTGTGTGTGTGTGTGTGTGTACTGTACAGGGCCCCACATCTCTTGAACATTCTCTGTTATCATACAGCACCTTAAACTTATGTGTGCTGTCTGCAATAACCATATCATCATTCATCTCATTCCACTCGTACTGTAAAAGTATTTCTTTACATTTTTTACTTTTCTTTGGTTTAATTTCATGTTACGTCGTCTACTTGCTCTGTTGTTATATCTCTCGAAGAACTGTTCTCTCAACGTTATTTACCTGTTTATGTAAAAGAAAAAAATATGTTGTGATCAAGTCACCCCTCACTCCTCTCTCTTCCACAACGGGCAAATCTAAAGCTTCCACTCTTTCCCTGTAACTGAACTCTTAATTCTGGTACCATCTCTGTTGCCCTCCTCTGGACCTTCTCTAAAAGCTCTTTGTGCATCTTTGGGTGCGGTGACCAAACCTAAGAAACATATTGTAGTTTTGGCCTCAGGTAGTAGATCAACAGCTTGCTAAATATTTACTTATCCACATACCTGAAAGCTGTTCTCATATTTGCCAGCAGACACTTTGTCTCCTTTACAATTGTCGTAACATGGGGCTCTGGCGACAGGTTAGGGTCGGTGTTGACTCGCGAGTCCTTCGCACAACACAGAATCCAGAACCCTATTCACTGCTAAGCAATAACCATATTGAATCCTTCTTTCCCTCTGTCCCATTCTCAATATCTTACATTTGCTCGAGTTGAATTCCACCAACCATGTTATCTGATTATCTTTTCCAGCGCCTTGCAGACCACACTCGTCAGGTGAAGTAATCTCCAGTTGATCTCCTTTCCTCTGTCTCCTTTCTTATAGATGGGTATAACGTTTGCCCGTGTTCGCTTCCCCGGCAGTCTAGCGTTCTTCAGTGACATCCTGGACAGTGTTTCACGAGGTGTGTCTCGCGTAACCACACACATCTTCAGCACATATGGTGTAATTTCTCCAAGACTATGAACCACATATACGTCGAGAAGTACGTGATGACCTCTTAGTGATTACCTATCCTTGACATTACGGGCCCGACTCTACTATTTTTTTTTTTTGTACCGTCATGAAGACTTTTACTCTGTAAGCTGCCAGTGTCCACTGTCTCCCTCTGTGTGTGTGTGTGTATGTGTGTGTGTGTGTGTGTGTGTGTGTGTGTGTGTGTGTGTGTGTGTGTGAGTACACAGTATGGGGCTCCCATCTCCTGAATTTTATCCACAATGAAATATCTTAAACTTTTGCATAGTGTCAACATTAAGAATTTCACTATTTAGCTGCTTACAGTCGATCTATATTTAGCTGTTTACACTCGATCTATTAAGTTGGTTCCAGTCATCCACCTCTCCCATATCAACAACGTAACTACATCATCACATCCTTTCCTAACAATCTTCCTGTTTAGCTTCTCCTCGTGCCCCCCGGTTGCCCTGCCACTGCCTCGCACAACGAGCTGTTCACTGTCGTCATCATCTGACTGAATGAGAGCAACTCCATGATGGGCAAATCTACGGTCCTCAGCTTCCCACTTTAGCTCACGATTATTATCAATTCAGGCGTCATCTTTGTTGTCCTCCTCTGAACTCTAGTCAGTACCTTTATTGTGACCAGATTTGGGACATGTATTCTACTTTCGACCCAAACATTCGGCAGTGAATGATTTGCCAAACGTATCCTCGTCCATGTACCGTATATTCTAATATTTGCCAGTAAACCAATTTTTCTCTTGTTTCTCCTTCACAAATCTCTTTAAGGACAGGCTCTGACCACAAGCTGACTATGATGTCAACTCCCAAGTGTCTCTCACAATGAAGTTACTGCACATTATTTCCTGCTGAATGATACAGAGCCTTCATTTCGCTGTGTCTTATCCTCAACACTTTGCAATTACGCTGTTTGGATGTCATCAGTCATGCAACAGATCGACATGGGAGTTTGTCTCGGTCCTCCTGTAAGATGACAGAACGCTCCATTAGTTCGCTCATGACCTTGGCATCATCCTCAGACTGAGCCCCAGGACGGAGCCTTGCGGGACGCCACTTGTAAACCTCCGTTCATGACGAGAAAGCTTCTCCAACTTGTCTATTTTGTTCCCTTCCCAAGACGTAAACTTTATTCATCGAATGAGCTAAACGCAGTTTGGCCGCCCAGAAGCACGAGTCTCCCCGTCCATCTCTGTCTAAATTGGAGCTGGCTCAGTCATAGCAGTCCGGGAGATAAGTTACGCATGACCTCCTTTCCCTGATTCGTGTGTGTATGTGTGTGTGTGTGTGTGTGTGTGTGTGTGTGTGTGTGTGTGTGTGTGTGTGTGTGTGTGTGTCAGAAAGCCGGGATATGTATATGTGTTTGTGTGTATGCATAAGGTTGAGGTGTGGTGTGGTGTAGTTACTATACAAAGTTAAGAGACGGAGAAACACGGGTGTAAAACTCTCTCTCCTCTTAACGCACTAATAGCATTCACACACACACACACACACACACACACACACACACACACACACTCGAGCTGTGGACTGACCTAGACCCTATATTTGGCCTCGGGTGTGCTATTGGCAAACGGATCAGGTTTGTTTACGTTCACTCACGGCCCCCTCCCTCCATCTGGTCTATCCGGCACACATAGCACCTCCCCCTCTGCTACAATGCTATGGCGTGATCGTAGAACATATCATGGAAGTCACGGATGTTAGCAGAGCCCTGACCTCGCGATGTCATTAGCTAGTGAGGTCTTAGATGAGCGAGGACCAACGTCAGCAACGACCTAGATTAGTGAGGGGACCTTGTCCAGCGATGACCTAGGCTGAGGAGGACCTGGGCCAGCGAGGACTAGGCCAGCGAGGACTAGACCAGCGAGGTCCTGGGCCAGCGAGGACTAGACCAGCGAGGTCCTGGGCCGGATGACGTGGTAGCTCATGATGATGAAAGGAGTGACCATGCGAGAGTAGCAGTGAGCTTCAGTGCTCAATATCAGACACAGTCTACCAGTCTACTACAGGAGGACCCATCCGACACCCAGGGTGTTGCTGAGTCCTCTGAGGAACACCCATGATGTTGCTGAGAACTTCTGAGCAACACCCAGGGTGTTGTCAAGTCCCATGAAGCATCACACTTTCTTCCCTTGTCCCACAATCATCCATGAAGAGAACGGAAGTCGTAAGGCTTTAGATCATACCTTCCCAAACACGACCATAAAGTCGTCCTGTGTTGAGGTGTACAACATGGGGAATCTCCCTAATGGGACAGCTTGGATTTCTACCTGAGTCTCGCCTTACCTGGTCGATCCAGAGCTGAGAAAACTGAACCTTCTGGTAAAGGTAGAATATCAGTGGCATTGGTCCATCCTCGACCATATATATAACATATATATAACAGTACACCAGGGAGAGTTAAAGGGACAGTGGGAGAGGTGTAGGGGGAGAGAGAGAGAGAGAGAGAGAGAGAGAGAGAGAGAGAGAGAGAGAGAGAGAGAGAGAGAGAGAGAGAGAGAGAGAGAGAGAGAGAGAGAGAGAGAGGAATAATTGGAAGCGGGAGGGAGAGTGGAAGAGAGGGGAGTGTGGGAGAGGAGGGGAGGGAAGGAGTATGGGAGAGGAAGGGGAGAGGTTTGGTAATACTGCACACTTCACTTTGCCTTTCCTCATCATGATGGGAGACAGACAGACAGACAGTGGGAGGCAAACCATTTGCGAATATTGGAAACGTCGCGCCATCAGCGAATTACATCGCCTGATTGGTAAACGTCTTCAGCACGGCAGCACGGCCCTTAGGCACGGCGGCACGGCCCTTAGGCACGGCGGCACGGCCCTTAGGCACGGCAGCACGGCCCTTAGGCACGGCGATACGGTCCTTAGGCACGGCGGTACGGTCCTTAGGCACGGCGGCACGGCCCTTAGGCACGGCAGCACGGCCCTTAGGCACGGCGGCACGGCCCTTAGGCACGGCGGTACGGTCCTTAGGCACGGCGGCACGGCCCTTAGGCACGGCAGCACGGCCCTTAGGCACGGCAGCACGGCCCTTAGGCACGGCAGCACGGCCCTTAGGCACGGCGGCACGGCCCTTAGGCACGGCGGTACGGTCCTTAGGCATGGCGGTACGGTCCTTAGGCACGGCGGCACGGCCCTTAGGCACGGCAGCACGGTCCTTAGGTACGGCGGTACGGTCCTTAGGCACGGCGTCACGGCCCTTAGGCACGGCAGCACGGCCCTTAGGCACGGCGGCACGGCCCTTAGGCACGGCAGCACGGCCCTTAGGCACGGCGGTACGGTCCTTAGGCACGGCGGTACGACCCGTAGTTATAATGACCTGGACGCCTTGTGAAGCGACTCTTAAAGCGTTCAAAGACCAGCCTATCGCCCTCAAGGGTCGTACTCTCGTGCAGAAAGGTCAAAAGGACTCACTGTGGCTGACGTATCGAACGATTTTCTTCCTTACAGCATGTCATGTTATGGTATAGCGCTATCTACGTTGACGTATAGAACAACTGTGATTGGCTAGGTCGCTGACTGTGGTACTATACAGACACACCCACACCAGAACACGAGTATGTAACACACACAATGATGTGGTGCAGGCAGTGTGGCCCACCAGCGGAGAGCCACACCAGGCAGTGTGACCCACCAGCGAGGAGCCACACCAGGCAGTGTGACCCACCAGCCAGGAGCCAAAACAGGCAGTGTGGCCCACTAGCCTGGATGAGCACCAGGCAGTGTGGCCCACTAGCCTGGAGGAGCACCAAGCAGTGTGGCCCACCAGCCTGGAGGAGCACCGGGCAGTGTGGCCAACCAATGGGAAGCCACACCAGGCAGTGTGTTCCGCCAACGGGGAGCCACACCAGGCAGTGTGGCCCACCAGCTTAGAGGCTCATTACGCAATGTGGCCCATCAGCCTGGAACCACACCATGCAGAGCGGCCCACAAGAGTGGAGCCATGCCAGGCAGTGTGGCACACCAGGGTGGAGACATGCCAGGCAGTGTGGCACACCAGGGTGGAGCCATGCCAGGCAGTGTGGCACATCAGCCTGGAGCAATGCCAAGCAGTATGGACCACCAAGGTGGAGCCATGCCGGGCAGGGTGGCCCACCAGGGTGAGGCCACGCCAGGCAGTGTGACACACCAGGGTGGAGCCACGCCAGGCAGTGTGGACCACCAGGGTGGGGCCACGCCAGGCAGTGTGGCCAATCAGGGTGGAGCCACGCCAGGCAGTGTGGCACACCAGGGTGGAGCCATGCCAGGCGGTGTGGACTACCAGGGTGGAGCCACGCCAGGCAGTGTGGCCCACCAGGGTGGAGCCAAGACAAACAGTGTGGCCCACCACGGTGGAGCCATGACAAATAGTGTGGCCCACCAAGGTGGAGCCAAGCCAGGTAGTGTGGCACACCAGGGTGGAGCCATGCCAGTGTGGACCACCAGGGTGGAGCCATGCCGGGCAGTATGGCACACCAGAGTGGGTCCATGACAAGCAGTGTGGCCCACCAAGGTGAAGCCACGCCAGGCAGTGTGGCACACAAGGGTGGAGCCACGCCAGGCAGTATGGCACACCAGGGTGGGGCCACGCCTGGCAATGTGGCACACCAGGGTGGGTCCATGCCTGGCAGTGTGGTACACCAGGGTGGGGCCACGCCAGGCAGTGTGGCATACCAGGGTGGGTCCATGCCAGGCAGTGTGGCATACCAGGGTGGGGCCACGCCAGGCAGTGTGGCACACCAGGGTGGGGCCACGGCAGGCAGTGTGGCACACCAGGGTGGGGCCACGCCAGGCAGTGTGGCCCATCAGGGTGGAGCCACGCCAGGCAGTGTGGCACACCAGGGTGGAGCCATGCCAGGCAGTGTGGCACACCAGGGTGGAGCCACGCCAGGTAGTGTAGTGGCACACCAGGGTGGAGCCATGCCAGGCAGTGTGGACCACCAGGGTGGAGCCACGCCAGGCAGTGTGGCCCATCAGGGTGGATCCACGCCAGGTAGTGTGGCCCACCAGGGTGGGGCCACGCCAGGCAGTGTGGCACAGCAGGGTGGAACCATGACAAACAGTGTGGCCCACCATACCTGGCATACCAGGGTGGGGCCACGCTAGGCAGTGTGGCACACCACGGTGGGGCCACGCCAGGCAGTGTGGCATAACAGGGTGAGGCCACGCCAGGCAGTGTGGCACACCAGGGTGGAGCCACGCCAGGCAGTGTGGCACACCAGGGTGGAGCCACGCCAAATAGTATGGCACAAGAGGGTGGAGCCACGCCAGGAAGTGTGGCCCACGAAGGTGGGGTCACGCCAGACAGTGTGGCACACCAGGGTAGAGCCACGCCAGACAATGTGGCACACCAGGGTGGAGCCACGTGAGGCAGCGTGGCACACCAGGGTGGGGCCACGCCAGCATTTTGGCACACCAGGGTGGGGCCACGCTAGGTAGTGTGGCATACCAGGGTGAGGCCACGTCAGGCAGTGTGGCACACCAGGGTGGGGCCACGCCGAGCAGTGTGGCCCACCAAGGTGGAGCCACGCCAGGAAGTGTGGCACAACAGGGTGGAGCCACGCCAGGCAGTGTGGCACACCAGGGTGGGGCCACGCCAAGCAGTGTGGCCCACCAAGGTGGAGCCACGCCAGGCAGTGTGGCCCACCAGGGTGGAACCACGCCAGGCAGTGTGGCACACCAGGGTGGGTCCATTCCAGGCAGCGTGGCCCACCAGGGTGGAACCACGCCAGGTAGTGTGGCACACCAGGGTGGAGCCATGCCAGGCAGTGTGGACCACGAGGGTGGAGCCACGTCAGGCAGTGTGGCCCACCAGGGTGGAACCACGACAGGTAGTGTGGCACACCAGAGTGGGTCTATGCCAGGCAGTGTGGACCATCAGGATGGAGCCACGCCAGGCAGTGTGGCCCACCATACCTGGCATACCAGGGTGGGGCCACGCCAGGCAATGTGGCACACCAGGGTGGGGCCACGCCAGGCAGTGTGGCACAGCAGGGTGGAACCATGACAAACAGTGTGGCCCACCATACCTGGCATACCAGGGTGGGGCCATGCAAGGCAATGTGGCACATCAGGGTGGGGCCACGCCAGGCAGTGTGGCACACAAGGGTGGGGCCACGCCAGGTAGTGTGGCTTACCAGGGTGAGGCCACGCCAGGCAGTGTGGCACGCCATGGTGGAGCCATGCCAGGCAGTGTGGCTCACCAGGGTGGGTCCATGCCAGGCAGTGTGGCCCACCAAGGTGGAACCACGCCAGGCAGAGTGGCACACCAGGGTGTAGCCATGCCAGGCAGTGTGGCACACCAGGGTGGAGCCACGCCAAGCAGTGTGGCCCACCAGGGTGGGTCCATGCCAGGCAGTGTGGCACACCAGGGTGGGGCCACGCCAGGCAGTGTGGCACACCAAGGTGGAGCCATTCCAGGCAGTGTGGCACACCATGGTGGAGCCATTCCAGGAAGTGTGGCACACCAGGGTAAGTTCTTGCCAGGCAGTGTGGCCTACCAGGGTAGAACCACGCCAGGCAGTGTGGCACACAAGGGTGGGTCCATGTCGGGCAGTGTGGACCACCAAGGTGGAACCACGCCAGGCAGTGTGGCACACCAAGGTGGATCCATGCCAGCCAGTGTGGACCACCAAGGTGGAGCCACGCCAGGAAGTGTGGCACAACAGGGTGGAGCCACGCCAGGCAGTGTGGCACACTAGGGTGGGGCCACGCCAGGCAGTGTGGCACACCAGGGTGGAGCCATGCCAGGCATTGTGGCACATCAGGGTGGAGCCACGCCAGTCAGTGTGGCACACGATGGTGGGGCCACGCCAAGCAGTGAGGCACGCGATGGTGGGGCCATGCCAGGCAGTGTGGCACACCAAGGTAGAGCCACGCCAGACAGTGTGGCACACCAGGGTGGTGCCACGCCAAGCGGTGTGGCACACCAGGGTGGGGCCACGCCAGGTAGTGTGGCATACCAGAGTGAGGCCACGCCAGGCAGTGTGGCACACCAGGGTGGGGCCACGCCAGGTAGTGTGGCACACCAGGGTGAAGCCACATCAGATACGTGTGGCACAACAGGATGGAGCCACGCCAGGCAGTGGCCAACCAAGGTGGAGCCACGACAGGAAGTGTGGCACAACAGGGTGGAGCCACGCCTGGCAGTGTGGCACACTAGAGTGGGGCCACGCTAGGCAGTGTGGCACACCAGGGTGGAGCCATGCCAGGCAGTGTGGCACACCATGGTGGAGCCATGCCAGGCAGTGTGGCCCACCAGGGTGGAACCATGCCAAGCAGCGTGGCACACCAGGGTGGAGCCATGCCAGGCAGTGTGGACCACAAGGGTGGAGCCACGCCAGGCAGTGTAGCACACCATGGGGGAGCCATGCCAGGCAGTGTGGCAGACCAGGGTGGGGCCACGCCAGCAGTGTGGCACACCAGGGTGGGGCCACGCCAGGCAGTGTGGCATACCAGGGTGAGGCCACACCAGACAGTGTGGCACATACCAGGGTGGGGCCACGCCAGGCAGTGTGGCACACCAGGGTGGAGCCACCTTAGATAGTGTGGCACAACAGGGTGAAGCCACGCCAGGCAGTGTGGCCCACCAAGGTGGAGCCACGCCAGGAAGTGTGGCACAACAGGGAGGAGCCACGCCAGGCATTGTGGCACATTAGCGTGGAGCCACGCCAGGTAGAGTGGCACACGATGGTGGAGCCACGCCAGGCAATGAGGCACACGATGGAGGGGCCACGCCAGACAGTGTGGTACACGATGGTGGGGCCACGCCAGGCAGTGTGGCACACCAGGGTGGAGCCACGCCAAGCAGTGCGGCACACCAGGTGGGGCCACGCCAGGCAATGTAGCACACCAGGGTGGGGCCACGCCAAGCAGTGCGGCACACCAGGTGGGGCCACGTCAGGCAATGTAGCACACCAGGGTGGGGCCATGCCAGGCAGTGTGACATACCAGGGTGAGGCCACGCCAGGCAGTGTGGCACACTAGGGTGGGGCCACGCCAGGCAGTGTGGCACACCAGGGTGGAGCCACGTCAGATAGTATGGCACAACAAGGATGGAGCCACGCCAGGCAGTGTGGCCCACCAAGGTGGATCCACGACAGGAAGTGTGGCACAACAGGGTAGAGCCACGTCAGATACGTGTGGCACAACAGGGTGGAGCCACGACAGGCAGTGGCCCACCAAGGTGGAGCCACGACAGGAAGTGTGGCACAACAGGGTAGAGCCATGCCTGGCAGTGTGGCACACTAGGGTGGGGCCACGCCAAGCAGTGTGGCATACCAGGGTGGAGCCACGCCAGGCAGTGTAGCACACTAGGGTGGGGCCACTCCAGGCAGTGTTGCATATCAGGATGGAGCCACGCCAGGCAGTGTGGCACACTAGGGTGGGGCCACGCCAGGCAGTGTGTCACACCAGGTGGGGCCACGCCAGGCTTTGTGGCACACTAGGATGGGGCCACGCCAGGCAGTGTGGCACACCAAGGTGGGGCCACGCCAGGCAGTGTGACACACCAGGGTGAGGCCACGCCAGGCAGTGTAGCACACTAGGGTGTGGCCACGCCTGGCAGTGTGGTGCTGTGGATATCCTTGTGAGAGTTACGGGTCTCGTTAGCCTGGCTGTCCAGATTCGGCAATCGGACCCAAGACTGGCCCTGGGAGACCTGAAATTAGGTCCGGGGGTCCTCAAAGACTGACCCTGAGGGCTCCTTATTTCTCCGAAATTAGGCCGGGGTTCTTAGATTTTCAACCGCCCGGCTGAAATGGATGAAAATAGAAAAGTTCGATTCGTATTTCTGCTTCTTGAAGAGAGGGATGATATCTTGGCGAACACTTCCAGGCAAGTTGGCCAGTGTAACACCATCTCGTTTGAGAGAGAGAGAGAGAGAGAGAGAGAGAGAGAGAGAGAGAGAGAGAGAGAGAGAGAGAGAGAGAGAGAGAGAGAGAGACCTAGCCTAACCTGTAACCTCCCCAGAAGCCGTCAGGTTGGAAGGAGCCGCTGCTTTTGGTGTAACATCGTCCACACCACCTGATGATGAGCTGCTGTATGTCTCGGTCATCATGAAACAGTGGCACCTCACGGAGACCCTGACCCTCAGATCGTAAAATGCCACTCCCGGTAATATGTCCTCGATTCGAGATGACATTCACCGTGGTTCCATTTCCATCTCACGGGATCTCATTTGTCTATTAGTCTTTCCCAGAACCTGACGACTTCTCTGTGAAAGATGCGTCGTGTGGGAACCCGAATAAAATCTTACCGTAGCTTAAAACACCCGGTAAGCGAGGGTCTGGTCCACACGGAGAATCACCATTACCAGCCCTGGTTTACGACGGCCTGTGATGGGCAGCCACCAGGAGGAGCTGGGCATGATGGTCTGTCATCAAGTGGGAAATTATATGGTGGGGAGATGTTCTCTGAGGTGGTGTTGTACCTGCAGCAGCCATCATGTGACGATATGTTGGGTTGTGTTTGGCTGAGGAGGGAGGTAGGTGGCGAGGGAGAGGGTTACAGGAGGAGTTGAGGAGGATGGTGGAGAAGCCAGTGGTGATGGTGTCTGCAGTACAGGCTTGGTTATACAGCGATGTGTCCATGTGTTGTCCTGTGTGGCTACTATTGTCATCCATACTTTCTTCCGTGGGTTTTCACGACACTTACATGAAGTTTTCAAGATCTCCTCATGATTAACACTATAACTTTTATCAATCTCCAGTTGAGAGAGAGAGAGAGAGAGAGAGAGAGAGAGAGAGAGAGAGAGAGAGAGAGAGAGAGAGAGAGAGAGAGAGAGAGCAATTTTTCTTCTGTCAGTTGAGCAGGTTGGCTGGGTGTTGTTGTGACGCGGAGCTGTTCAGTATGTTCATATACAAGTCTCATGTGTAAAGATCCACATCTTCAACTGGTTTTTGTTTCCCCTCGACAGAACCGTTACTGCCATTATACGTTTTCTTCGTAATATAGTATGTGTCAACCTGCATCATCTTATTGCTTTAATTGGTGTAAACATTTCGTGTCAAAATCGTGAAAAGCTGCATGAAAAACACTTCAAGGAATTGCTATCAAATAAATATTCAATTGACTGAAAAGAGAAATTCAGGGGATCTTAACAAATATAAATACTTGTTTTATGGGCTCTTGTGAAGACTTACAAAACGCTGTTAGAAATTTGGGTCTTAGGAGGTAAAAATATTCCACTGCATCGAAGACTGGGGTACGTCGTAGCCGGCTAGTGTGAGGGAAAGAGACGCTAGAAACAGAAATTTCTTCCCTGAAAATCTATTACACTTCGTACCTGAAAGAAATAGATCCTCCTTTTATGCCAAAGACTAAATTCACTTGAAAGAAAACGTCGTAGATCTCGAACACGAAGACAGAAACGATATGAATTTTGAATGTTTTAAAACACACGAGAAACATGTCGGCGAGTATGATCCTCCTAGGCTTGGGTAAGACGCTGGTGCGGTTCAATTGGCCCAGTGGTGAGGGCAGTAGATTTACGGCCTCAGTCATCTAAAGAGTTTAACTATATTTCTCTTAAAATTTTTGATCTGACATTATATATATATATATATATATATATATATATATATATATATATATATATATATATATATATATATCTCCCTGGGGATAGGGGAGAAAGAATACTTCCCACGTATTCTTTGCGTGTCGTAGAAGGCGACTAAAGGGGAAAGGAGCGGGGGACTGGAAATCCTCCCCTCTCGTTTTTTTTTTTCTTTAATTTTCCAGAGGAGGGGGCGGGGGGGGAGGATGTTCCCTCTGGGGCCCAGTCCTCTGTTCTTGGCGCTGCCTCGCTAATGCGGGAAATGGCGGATAGTATGAAAGAAAAGATATATATATATATATATATATATATATATATATATATATATATATATATATATATATATATATATATATATATATATACTTTTTTTTTTTTTTTTGCTTTGTCGCTGTCTCCCGCGTTTGCGAGGTAGCGCAAGGAAACAGACGAAAGAAATGGCCCAACCCACCCCCATACACATGTATATACATACGTCCACACACGCAAATATACATACCTACACAGCTTTCCATGGTTTACCCCAGACGCTTCACATGCCTTGATTCAATCCACTGACAGCACGTCAACCCCGGTATACCACATCGCTCCAATTCACTCTATTCCTTGCCCTCCTTTCACCCTCCTGCATGTTCAGGCCCCGATCACACAAAATCTTTTTCACTCCATCTTTCCACCTCCAATTTGGTCTCCCTCTTCTCCTCGTTCCCTCCACCTCCGACACATATATCCTCTTGGTCAATCTTTCCTCACTCATTCTCTCCATGTGCCCAAACCATTTCAAAACACCCTCTTCTGCTCTCTCAACCACGCTCTTTTTATTTCCACACATCTCTCTTACCCTTACGTTACTTACTCGATCAAACCACCTCACACCACACATTGTCCTCAAACATCTCATTTCCAGCACATCCATCCTCCTGCGCACAACTCTATCCATAGCCCACGCCTCGCAACCATGCAACATTGTTGGAACCACTATTCCTTCAAACATACCCATTTTTGCTTTCCGAGATAATGTTCTCGACTTCCACACATTCTTCAAGGCTCCCAGAATTTTCGCCCCCTCCCCCACCCTATGATCCACTTCCGCTTCCATGGTTCCATCCGCTGCCAGATCCACTCCCAGATATCTAAAACACTTCACTTCCTCCAGTTTTTCTCCATTCAAACTCACCTCCCAATTGACTTGACCCTCAACCCTACTGTACCTAATAACCTTGCTCTTATTCACATTTACTCTTAACTTTCTTCTTTCACACACTTTACCAAACTCAGTCACCAGCGTCTGCAGTTTCTCACATGAATCAGCCACCAGCGCTGTATCATCAACGAACAACAACTGACTCACTTCCCAAGCTCTCTCATCCCCAACAGACTTCATACTTGCCCCTCTTTCCAAAACTCTTGCATTCACCTCCCTAACAACCCCATCCATAAACAAATTAAACAACCATGGAGACATCACACACCCCTGCCGCAAACCTACATTCACTGAGAACCAATATATATATATATATATATATATATATATATATATATATATATATATATATATATATATATATATATATATATTTGTATATAAGACCGTTGTTCTAGAAAGGGAGATTTCTTCTACTAATATTTTGCGCTTCAGAAATTTTGGTCATTTGCTAATTTTGTTCGACCTGATTTTTCAGTTCATTTCCTTGGACTTTCATTTACCCTTACAATTCGCACACTTTACTATCTTCCACCTCCGTACGTAGTTTCTGGTATATCTGGTCATAACACCAGATATCACGACCAAAAAAATAGCAGAGACTTGAGTTTTAAGAAGTTTATAGTCGTCACTAGAATGATAACATTTCACCAACCCGTTATACAACGGAGGACCAAGTGCACCCTGTTGGAGGTGCTGGGAACCCTGTTGGAGGTGCTGGGAACCCTGTTGCCACTGATCACGGATGTCGTCTCCTCCCCCACTACCATCACTGAGGATGTGGCTTGTGGTACAAGACGAGTGTCATCACTGCTTACGTCAGCGTGTCGTCATCAAGGTGGTTTGTCCCTCATTACACCCGCGATAATGGTACAGCTTCACACGTGTAACATGTACCTGTGTAGTTGTTACTTTACGTGTGTGTCATGGACATACCTGGCTCTAACTTCACGTACGTACTGTGTGTAACTACCTGTAACATCACATGTGTAACATGTACCTCGCTGTAAGTTCACTTTGTTGTGCCGTATACCTAGCTATAGCGTAACACGTGTGTACTATGTAACCACCTGTAAGTTTACTATATACCGTGTACCTTGCTGTAACTTCATATGTGTATTATGTACCCACCTGTAACTCTACATATGTAACAAGTGGTTCCCTTTCTCTCTATTGTGGATATTTCGTTAGCTTTTACTTCCGAGAGCTGGCTGCTTGTGTGTCCCCACCAGTAGCTAGACCACGCAATACTGGGCAAGCTGCTGCCCCACATGATTACTGTGTGGCCATCGGCAACCCGAGGGTGGGCCGATTTGATCCCTGTTTCTTTACTTACACCTCGAAGCTTTAGAACTCTCTAACCTCTCATGTCTTTCCCAATAACTATGACCTAGCACTTTTTTTTAAAAGACATGCTTTTCACTTCCTCCAGAATTCGTCTCTTCTTTTTCCCTTTTATTAACCTCTACATTTCAATGAAGGCCTGGCCTAGTTATGCACTTTTATCCATGACTGGAGCCTGCAACGTCAAAAAAAAAAGTGTGTGTACCTAGCTGTAACTTACCATGTGTACCATGTACCTGGCTGTACCTTCACGTGTGTACCATGTAGTGTACATACGTAGCTGCAGGCGTGGTAACAGGCTCGTGTCGTGCCATATGGCATTTACCAATACAACTCACGATCTCTGACACTCCACTAAGCGAGGTGATGGTGAACTTGGGTCTACTTAGCCTTTTGACCTGAACCAAAATACGTCTTCGTTCTTCCAGCTGACGTACATCACTTGAACATCACTTTATAGCACCTTTATACACCCATCACATGCTGCCTACACACACATACACACACACACACACACACACACACACACACACACACTCAACCTTATCAGTGATATCGTCTGCATCTTCTGGATAACATGTGTCATCCCAATTCTCAGAAGGCTACAAAGGAACTCGTAAGTCATTCCCACCACTACTAAAAAGTTGCATTTTTCCCCCTAGTCAACAGGAGCTGAGGCATAGTTGCAACTGGTCAAAGAGCGGGATACACACACACACACACACACACACACACACACACACACACACACACACAAACACACACACACACACACACACACCACACACAAACACACACACATTTCCCGGATTCCTTTGATTAGTGAAGTGAACTGATAAATCTACCTTTGTTATTCACTGTTATTCTACATCCGTGAGATTTTTGTTGCCATTTTTCCCTTTCGTAAGGAACATTATGACACGTGAGTCATCTCCCAACCATGTGAATACAGTGACTCATCCTTCCCCAATACAAGACTCATGTTATTTTGTTCTTCCCGTTTTTCTTTTTCTTTGCACTTGTCGTTTTCTGGGTTGTATGAACTTTTTTTTTCTAATGAAAGCAGTTTTTAATCTATCTAAACGTATTCATTATACAGACATTATTCATTCCTTCGCCGGGCAATGATGGGGAAAAAATAACCCTTCTGACGGAAGACGATGAAGAAATGTAAAATAGTTTCCTCTGTCGTGATGAGGATCACTTCAACGAAACTGGCCTTGCCTCTCTCTGCTCCTGTTCATGATCTTGAGTTCACGGTGGCGTCCAGCAGTCAGAGTCTGGGGCAAGAGGTACCGGAGTCTACACCCTCACACCTCCCTACATGGTGGTAGCTGCAGTTCCAGTCTTCAAACGTGGCAATCAACTCAAGTTGTACACAAAACACCAAAGCTCTGGTCTTCTCAACGTCTCCGTTTTCTTTTCCTTTTTTCTCTCTATTTATTTGTGTCAGGGTGGACTACAGTAAGGTAACCCACCATGTACGAGGACGAGTAATGCTACCTAGTAGGATATATTTAATCTTTCCATCCGTGTTCTGAACCTTCATCGTGGCAATCATATGTCGTTCTTATCATAGATGGGAACTTTGCGTCCTTCCTGAAAAATGTATTCCGTGAATCTTGAGCTCTCCAGCGAGCAGTCTCCAGCGCTCCAAAGTCCTTGGCTTCGTTACGTTACTTTCCAAAAGTTTTACTTATTCCTGAGAGCTGCTCCTCTACCTCTCGCCAACACTGCTCCACCACTCTCAAGCTGAACTCACGAAGCACGATGAGACACTCCGCTCACGGAACAGAACAGTCTTGGTGTACTGCATCAATCTAACCTACGAAACGCTTACTGAAAATACATAAACGATAAGGCAACAAACGGAATCGTGCCCACGCCAGCAGCAGCAGCTGTAGGTGTGGACTCTACATCCTCCAGTTTACAGGAGTAAAAAAGTCGGAGGTAAAGGGACGTCCTGAATCATCACTTTCACAGACGTGGGGCGGAGAGGGGTCGAGGGGAGTTCCCAATTACGAACGTCCTAAGACACAAACTGACAATGTCCATGTTCGATTACAGACGAAAAAAAAAAACAATAATGTTGGAAAGTATTAACTTAATGGAACCGGGTGAATCAGATGTAGTCCACTGTAGGAAAATTTGGAGATTATAAGATCTGGTTAAATTGCTTTGGCTCGTGTCCACTTTTCCTCCAAGATGACCAAAAAAGGATTGATGAACTTTTTGATGAAGATAATTCAAGGAACGACCGGGATGGTGCAAGGAATGGTAAATACAACGCAATCAAGAAAATTTTTCACTCCGCTACCAGAGCCCCTGTGTTCAACTACCAGAGCCCCTGTGCTCAACTACCAGAGCCCCTGTGCTCAACTACCAGAGCCCCTGTGCTCAACTACCAGAGTCCCTGTGCTCAACTACCAGAGCCCCTGTGCTCAACTACCAGAGCCCTTGTGCTCAACTACCAGAGCCCCTGTGCTCAACTACCAGAGCCCCTGTGTTCAACTACCAGAGCCCCTGTGCTCAACTACCAGAGCCCCTGTGCTCAACTACCAGAGCCCCTGTGCTCAACTACCAGAGCCCCTGTGCTCAACTACCAGAGCCCCTGTGCTCAACTACCAGAGCCCCTGTGCTCAACTACCAGAGCCCCTGTGCTCAACTACCAGAGCCCCTGTGCTCAACTACCAGAGCCCTTGTGCTCAACTACCAGAGCCCTTGTGCTCAACTACCAGAGCCCTTGTGCTCAACTACCAGAGCCCCTGTGCTCAACTACCAAAACCCCTGTGCTCAACTACCAGGGCCCCTGAGCTCAACTACCAAACCCTTGCGCTCAACTACCAGAGCCCCTGAGCTCAACTACCCAAACCCCTGTGCTCAACTACCAGAGCCCCTGAGCTCAACTACCAAAACCCCTGTGCTCAACTACCAGAGTCCTTTTGCTCAACTGCTAGAGCCCCTGAGGTCAACTACCAAAACCCTTGTGCTCAACTACCAGAGCCCCTGTGCGCAGCTACCAGAGCCCCTGTGCGCAGCTACCAGAGCTCCTGTTTTCAACTACCAGAGCCCTGTGTTCAACTACCAGAGCCCCTGTGTTCAACTACCAGAGCCCCTGTGTTCAACTACCAAAGCCCCTGTGTTCAACTACCAGAGCCCCTGTTTACAACTACCAGAGCCCCTGTGTTCAACTACCAGAGCCCCTGTGTTCAACTACCAGAGCCCCTGTGCTCAACTACCAGAGCCCCTGTACTCAACTACCAGAGCCCCTGTGCTCAACTACCAGAGCCCCTGTGCTCAACTACCAGAGCCCCTGTCCTCAACTACCAGAGCCCCTGTGCTCAACTACCAGAGCCCCTGTGCTCAACTACCAGAGCCCTTGTGCTCAACTACCAGAGCCCCTGTGCTCAACTACCAGAGCCCCTGTGCTCAACTACCAGAGCCCCTGTGCTCAACTACCAGAGCCCTTGTCCTCAACTACCAGAGTCCTTTTGCTCAACTGCCAGAGCCCCTGTGCTCAACTAACAAAACCCCTGTGCTCAACTACCAGAGCCCCTGTACTCAACTACCAGAGCCCCTGTGCTCAACTACCAGAGCCCCTGTGCTCAACTACCAGAGCCCCTGTCCTCAACTACCAGAGCCCCTGTGCTCAACTACCAGAGCCCCTGTGCTCAACTACCAGAGCCCTTGTCCTCAACTACCAGAGTCCTTTTGCTCAACTGCCAGAGCCCCTGTGCTCAACTAACAAAACCCCTGTGTTCAACTACCAGAGCCCCTGTGCTTGAACCCAAGCTGACCATGACCGTGAGCTCTGAGCACGACACGTAGGGCCTGCCTCACACATCTCCATCTTCTTGTTAAGTTTCCCCCAAGACACTCATCCTTATCAGGAGACTCCGCTGCCTCAAGATAACAGTGGTCGAGAGAGAGAGAGAGAGAGAGAGAGAGAGAGAGAGAGAGAGAGAGAGAGAGAGAGAGAGAGAGAGAGAGCGGGTGACGTGAATCAATTTCCTGAAATCAAAACGAGGAAAATTGCCCGACGTTTCCAACTTATCAAGGCGGATGTAGGGAGGGAGAGAGAGAGAGAGAGAGAGAGAGAGAGAGAGAGAGAGAGAGAGAGAGAGAGAGAGAGAGAGAGAGAGAGAGAGAGAGAGAGAGAGAGAGAGCACTGTTGTTTATCACGGGACCAATTGTCTGAGTTGAGACGAGGAATTTTTGTTGTTGTTGATGTTGTCGTTTGCGGGGAGGGGGGGGGGGGGGGCTTAAGATGGATGGATGATGAGTGTTGGCGTGATAATGGTGACGTGACAAGCGTGCACGGGTTGGTGGTGGGGACCTGGGTTGAAGATGGGGCCTGGGTTGGAGGTGGGGACGTGGGTTGAAGATGGGGACCTGGGTTGGAGGTAGGGACCTGGGTTGGAGGTAGGGACCTGGGTTGGAGGAGGGGCCCTGGGTTGGAGATGGGGACCTGGGTTGGAGGTGGGGACCTGGGTTGGAGGAGGGGACCTAGCTTGGAGATGGGGACCTGGGTTGGAGGTGGGGACCTGGGTTGAAGGAGAGGACCTGGGTTGGAGGTGGGGACCTGGGTTGAAGGAGAGGACCTGGGTTGGAGGTGGGGACCTGGGTTGGAGGTGGGGACCTGGGTTGGAGGTGGGGACCTGGGTTGGAGGAGAGGACCTGGGTTGGAGGTGGGGACCTGGGTTGAAGATGGGGACCTGGGTTGGAGGAGGGGACCTGGGTTGGAGGAGAGGACCTGGGTTGGAGGTGGGGACCTGGGTTGGAGGAGAGGACCTGGGTTGGAGGTGGGGACCTGGGTTGAAGATGGGGACCTGGGTTGGAGGAGGGGACCTGGGTTGGAGGAGAGGACCTGGGTTGGAGGTGGGGACCTGGGTTGAAGGAGAGGACCTAGGTTGGAGGTGGGGACCTGGGTTGAAGGAGAGGACCTGGGTTGGAGGTGGGGACCTGGGTTGGAGGAGAGGACCTGGGTTGGAGGTGGGGACCTGGGTTGAAGATGGGGACCTGGGTTGGAGGAGGGGACCTGGGTTGGAGGAGAGGACCTGGGTTGGAGGTGGGGACCTGGGTTGGAGGAGAGGACCTGGGTTGGAGGTGGGGACCTGGGTTGAAGATGGGGACCTGGGTTGGAGGAGGGGACCTGGGTTGGAGGAGAGGACCTGGGTTGGAGGTGGGGACCTGGGTTGAAGATGGGGACCTGGGTTGGAGGAGAGGACCTGGGTTGGAGATGGGGACCTGGGTTGGACGTAGGGGCCTGGGTTGGAGGAGGGGACCTGGGTTGGAGATGGGGACCTGGGTTGGAGGAGAGGATCTGGGTTGGAGGTGGGGACCTGGGTTGAAGATGGGGACCTGGGTTGGAGGAGAGGACCTGGGTTGGAGATGGGGACCTGGGTTGGAGGTGGGGACCTGGGTTGAAGGAGGGGACCTGGGTTGGAGGTGGGGACCTGGGTTGAAGGAGAGGACCTGGGTTGGAGGTGGGGACCTGGGTTGGACGTAGGGGCCTGGGTTGGAGGAGGGGACCTGGGTTGGAGATGGGGACCTGGGTTGGAGGAGAGGACCTGGGTTGGAGGTGGGGACCTGGGTTGGAGGAGGGGACCTGGGTTGGAGGTGGGGACCTGGGTTGAAGATGGGGACCTGGGTTGGAGGAGAGGACCTGGGTTGGAGATGGGGACCTGGGTTGGACGTAGGGGCCTGGGTTGGAGGAGGGGACCTGGGTTGGAGATGGGGACCTGGGTTGGAGGAGAGGACCTGGGTTGGAGGTGGGGACCTGGGTTGAAGATGGGGACCTGGGTTGGAGGAGAGGACCTGGGTTGGAGATGGGGACCTGGGTTGGAGGTGGGGACCTGGGTTGAAGGAGGGGACCTGGGTTGGAGGTGGGGACCTGGGTTGAAGGAGAGGACCTGGGTTGGAGGTGGGGACCTGGGTTGGACGTAGGGGCCTGGGTTGGAGGAGGGGACCTGGGTTGGAGATGGAGACCTGGATTGGAGGTGGGGACCTATGTTGAAGGAGGGAACTTAGGTTGGAGTTGGGAACCTGGGTTGGAGGTGGGGACCTGGGATGGAGGTGGGGACCTAGGTTGAAGGAGGGGACCTGGATTGAAGAAGGTGACCTGGATTGAAAGAGGGGACCTGGGTTGAAGGAGGGGACCTTGGTTGAAGAAGGGGACCTAGGTTGGAGGTGGGGACCTGGGTTGGAGGTGGGGACCTGGGTTGAAGAAGGGGACCTGGGTTGAAGAAGGGGACCTGGGTTGAAGAAGGGGACCTGGGTTGAAGGAGGGGACCTTGGTTGAAGAGGAGGACCTGGGTTGGAGGTGAGGACCTCCCCATCGGCAGCGAAATTGGCGGAATGTTCTACCTAACGATGACGTCAGTGTAGAGATAAGAGAGGAGATCGCTACACCTCCTCGCCTCCCAACCCCTTCACCCCCGCCCAGGCCACGCCTCCGTCTCTTGCCAGCAGTGACGTTTACTTCTGTGGGTTCGATCTTTGTCGCTTATGTACGGCACACATGCACTCTCTCTCTCTCTCTCTCTCTCTCTCTCTCTCTCTCTCTCTCTCTCTCTCTCTCTCTCTCTCTCGCGCTGGAAAACATCTTGGGTAAAATATAATGATACCCCAAGGACGAATAGCGTTCTCAAAGTAATATCTGAGAAATCAATAAGCAAATACGATATATATATATATATATATATATATATATATATATATATATATATATATATATATATATTCAAATTACAGAAGAATGAGTTTGTTGAATATTCCTGGGAAATTATACAGGAGGGTATTGATTGAGAGGGTGAATGCATGTACAGAGCATCAGACTGGGGAAGAGCGGTGTGGTTTTAGAAGTGGTAGAGGATGTGTGGATCAGGTGTTTGCTTTGAAGAATATATGTGAGAAATACTTAAACAGACGGATTTGTATGCAGCATTTATGGATCTAGAGAAGGCATATGATAGTGTTGATAGAGATGCTTTGTGGAGGGTATTAAGAGTATATGGTGTGGGAGGTAAGTTGCTAGAAGCAGTTAAAAGTTTTTACCAAGGATGTAAGGCGTGTGTACGAGTAGGAAGAGAGGAAAGTATTTGGTTCCCAGTGAATGTCGGTTTGCGGCGGGGGTGCATAATGTCTCCATGGTTGTTTAATTTATCTATGGATGGGGTGGTTTGGGAGCTGAATGCAAGAGTTATGGAGAGAGGGGCAATTATGCAGTCTATTGTGGATGAGAGGGTTTGGGAAGTGAGTCAGTTGTTGTTCGCTGATGATGCAGCGCTGGTGGCTGATTCGGGTGAGAAACTGCAGAAGCTTGTGACTGAGTTTGGTAAAGTATGTGAAAGAAAAAAGCTGAGAGTAAATGTGAATAAGAGCAAGGTTATTAGGTTCAGTAGGGTTGAGGGACAAGTTAATTGGGAGGTAAGTTTGAATGGAGAAAAACTGGAGGAAGTAAGTCACAGGGTGAAGGAGGGGGCGAAGACTCTGGGAGCGTTGAAGAATATGTGGAAGTCGAGAACGTTATCCCGGAGAACCAAAATGGATATGTTTGAAGGAATAGTGGTTCCAACAATGTTGTATGGTTGCGAGGCGTGGGCTATAGATGGGGCTGTGTGGAAGAGGGTGGATGTGTTGGAAATGAGATGTTTGAGGACAATATGTGGTGTGAGGTGGTTTGATCGAGTAGTAATGAAAGGGTAAGAGAGATGTGTGGTAATAAAAAGAGAGTGGTTGAGAGAGCAGAAGAGGGTGTTTTGAAATGGTTTGGTCACATGGAGAGAATGAGTGAGGAAAGATTGACCAAGAGGATATATGTGTCGGAGGTGGAGGGAACGAGGAGAAGTGGGAGACCAAATTGGAGGTGGAAAGATGGAGTGAAAAAGATTTTGTGTGATCGGGGCCTGAACATACAGGAGGGTGAGAGGCGTGCAAGGAATAGAGTGAATTGGAACGATATGGTGTACAGGTGTCGACGTGCTGTGAATGGACTGAAACAGGGTATGTGAAACGTCTGGGGCAAACCATAGAAAGTTTTGTGGGGCCTGGATGTGGAAAGGGAGCTGTGGTTTCGGTGCATTACATATGACAGCTGGAGACTTGAGTGTGAACGAATGTGGCCTTTTATTGTCTTTTCCTGGCGCTACTTCGCGCGGGAAGGGAGGAAAGCTATTTTATGTGTGGCGGGATGGCAATGGAAATGGATGAAGGCAGCAAGTATGAATATGTACATGTGTATAAATGTATATGTCTGTGTATATATATGTATGTATACGTTGAGATGTATAGGTATGTATATGTGCGTGTGTGGGCGTTTATGTATATACATGTGTATGGGGGTGGGTTGGGCCATTCTTTCGTTTCCTTGCGTTACCTCGCTAACGCGGGAGACGGCGATTGAGTATAATAGATAATATATATATATATATATATATATATATATATATATATATATATATATATATATATATATATATATATATATATATATGAAATACTCATTCAAAAGATTTGGTAAGTAGCGCACTGCAAAGACATGGTACCGTCTTATCTAAGGTCACCAGGATATAAACAACAACATATTAGGCAACACATCGCCTCTCTGACGACAACATACTCTCTCATGGCCGCTGCAGAGGATCTTTAAGACGCGGACCCTCACTCCCTCAGCAGGGTCTGCAGGTTAGCGCAACTGGTGCTGGTCATATTCCCTGCGTGTCTTGGGAGGCGACCAAAAGAAGAGGCGGGAGCTGCAGGAAGCGGACGAGAACCTCCCCCTTTTTTTTAATCCTGTTTCTAAAACTTGGAGCAGAAGACGGAGCCAATCAGGCCAATCATCCTCGATAGCTCGAGGTTGTCTGTTCCTGGCACTACACCCGTTAGCGCGGGAAACGGCACAAGAAAGGTATAATATACGAAAGACACGTAACGTCAAGTCGGATTAGACCATGAAGTTGCCACTGGTGTAAGAAGGGACGTGGTCGGTCAGGTCAGAACCTCGTGGGGGTCAAACGTACGTACATATTTTCCTACGTTCATGGTGACCCTCCTCTTGCCCAACTTCCAGTCACGGACACCAGTTGCTCTACTCGTCTTTACGTCAGAGGAGTTGTGGGGTGGGCGACATTAACACAGTGACCTCCTACACACTTGAAGAAGTTATCGTCTGTCCCACTTAGTCGTCTCCTGCTCTCCGGTCTGTACAGTTCAAGGGCCTCTCTCTCTCTCTCTCTCTCTCTCTCTCTCTCTCTCTCTCTCTCTCTCTCTCTCTCTCTCTCTCTCCCCTGACACCATTCTCATTGTCGGACCTTTTCCTAAACACACACACACACACACACACACACACACGGGTGCTGATATTAAGAAATCCTCTGAAGAATCTTGACGATCCAGATCAAATGATACAATGAGAACAACGAGGCAACGATCACGATGGTGCAGGAGGCAGCAGAAGACGCATTACACCTAGATGATAAAGTATTGATATACGTCATCTACATAGGAATACAAAGGAAAAAAACAACAGACCAGTGGGTCCTTACGAGGCTGTTTATGATACTGGAAGATAACAGAAACTGACAGATTAGTGTGGTCAACGTTAGAGGCTATACAAGATCATAATCCGAAGAAAATAACCTTCTAATTGTCACTGTGACTAAGGAGGCGCCTGTGATGTAAGTCACGGACTTAAGGTGAAGTCCTGATCAAGTCTGTCCTTTGACGTATCTATAGTTCTACTTTCAACCACTCGAACTGGTAAATCGTTCCATATGTTAACAATCCTCATTCCAGGTAAAACGTTCGCTCACGAGTTTTTGTACTCATTACTACGAGGAGAATCAGACGAATCAAGTCTTAAGTAATTTGATAGATCAAGACTGTCATAGACTTTCATCATTTGGAATACTTGTGGTAACTCACCTCTTAACCTTCTGTTTTCTGAACTAAATACATTCATTCTATGTGCTCTCGCAGGGTTTGATACTCATCCCGGGAATTATCTTTGTAGCCCCATTCTGTGTTCTTAATTTTTTTAGGTCGGGTGACCTTATAAAACTGGGCACAATATTCAAGATGTAGACGAACCAATGAATTGTAAAGAGCAAGGATGATTTCCCTGTCCTTAAATTCGAAGGTCCTGCCTTTGAATCCTTGAATCTAGTTCTCCTTTCTCACCGTTTCAGTGCACTGCTTACTTGGTTTCAGGTCACCAGAGATTATTACAATCGTCTCTTTCCTCAGTACCTGTTGCAGTTTAACAGAATTCATAATGCAGCTTTTTTTACACCGGTATATAAAACCTTGCATTTATCGATTTCAAAATTCATTTGCCACCTCTGAGTCCAGTCCATCAATTAGTCTATGCCAGTCAGAAACTGTAGACGTTCATTGGTACATCTATTTCCCAGCTTTGTATCATCAGCGAATTCTTACATCTTGCAATGCAGCCCATCATCAATATCATTTATGTATGTAAGAAGCAGAACCGGTCCCAAGACTGATCCTTGTGGCACTCCACAAGTTACGTACAACCACACTCAGGCTTAACCATCAATCACAACTCTGTTTACGGCCAGTCAACCAATTTCCTATTCCAATCAATGACGTGTGACTTAATTTGTGTTGTTAACCTTTGATGGAGAACCTTTTCGAAAGCTTTTCGAAAACCCAGACAGATAACATCCGCTGCTTTATTTTTGTCATCCATGTTCATTATACCATAAGAGAAATCATGCAGAAATGTCACACATCAGTGATTGTGTTGACAACCATGTTGAGAATTGGTGATTACATGGTGGTCTCTTCAGTGGTTTACGGTTCCGTCGCTATTGATCGTTTCCATAAGTTTCCCCAGCTACAAACGTTAAGTTTATTATAAAGAGACACAGAGCTGGGGGAAACTGGGCTTTCATGGTGACAGGGAGTCATGATGACGCGTTTGTACGAGTGGAAACAGAACGTGCCATGTATCAGTACGGCAGTGAACACACTAGGATGACAGAGACCGCAAGATCTTAACCTGACATATACGTACACACACAGAGACGTTGAGCACATTAAGGAAGATACACCCACTGCCAAATGTGATCATGCAATGCTCAAGTTTGACCCGCATGGTATCGAGGATGTTGAAAGAGGAAAGGTGAGACAAGACCTAAAGAGGAGATATGATCTTGGACACTACACAAACTTCAACAATTTCTGTTGATATAGAGTGAGATATGGAGATCGGGAGCCAACAATATGGGATTTGTGGTGAGAGGTTCTGTAAAAAAAAAAAAAAAAAGAAATGAATGAGTAAGAATTTGGGCACCTCGTGCCTCAAATACGGATGGAGTTTAGAAGAAAAGAGGAATGAATGATTTATTACAGGATGTCAAAAAGCAAAGGAGTTTCAAGTTGTGCAATGACGAAAATTAGAGACAGCCCTCCAGCCAGCCAGCCAGCACTCGCATGGTGCAGGAGTACAAGGAACGAGTATCGTAGGATAGAAAAAATTTGAATAAAAAAGCTTTGAGAAGAATACATTGGACAAGGAAGGAGAAAACTCAAAACTTTTCCATAAATTCGACAGGAGTAAAGTGGTAGTTGATGAACAGCTAATCTAGTTAAGGGATTCAGGGGGGAGAGTTGTAGTGGATGACGTAAGGACATGTGAGGAACTGACTAATAACTTCGAGAGGGTTTCTACGTTGGAAGACACTGCAGTCACAACACTAGTTAGATGGACGGGAGAGGAGGTTTTAGAAAACACTGAAGTATCTGGAAAAGACATGAATAGATTACTAAAAAGTCTCGACCTATACAATGTTCATGGTTCTGATGAAATTTCAATGTACATACTGAGGATATGAGCAGATACATTGGACAAACCTCTGGAAGGCTTGAAATATTTCTGGATGATGGTGAAGTATCGACGGAGTGGAAAAGAGCAAATTTCAATCCTCTCTAAAGAAAAGGAGACCGAACGGAAGACCTGAACGACAGACTGTGGTCTGTTAGGTTCTGGAAAAGATAATCAGAAAGCAAATGGATAACATTCTACAGAGAAGAAATCAATCAGCAAGAGACAACATGGCTTTAGGGAAAAGGAAGTCATGTGTAACGAACCTCTTAGTCTTCCACGCGAGTGTGAAGTCTGTCTTAGACCAAAGAGACAGCTGGGTGGGCTGTTTGTGTCTGGACTGCCAGGAAGAATATGACACCATACAGCATGGAAGGCTGTTCAAGAAGCTGGGTCACCTGGAAGACATAAGGAGAAGACTCTTTTAACACAAGGAAGATTTTATCTTACGGGAAAGGAATAAAAGACGCGTGTCAAAGGTGCCTTCTCAGTAATGGTTTGAGGTCACCACAGGTTCCTCTTGTGTTCTGGGACCATTCCTCTTCTTGACTTATGTGACTGACTCGCCGGAAGGTATGGACTTCATAATATGTCTGCAGATGATTTAATGGTCATGAGGGAAGGGGAAAGCGACGAGGATTGTATCAACCCAGAGAGAGATCTTGGCAGTCGGCCAGAGTTGGTCTGATTCATGGTTGAAGACGTTCATCTTGAGTGACTGTAAAGTAATGACGAGGAGCCACAGTGAGAGAAGGCCGAGATATGATTATCATTTAGCAGTAATAAACTGCAGGAACCTGTGCGTAACAATGATCTGGGAGTCGACGTCGTCCTAACGCCAGAGTCCCACCTCAGGAGAACAGTTAAGGAGGCCAACCGTCAGCCAGCAAATATCAGAACTGCACACAAGCTCATGGATAAAGAAATATTCAGCAAGTTATTCACATCACACGTAAGGCCAAAACTAGACCAAGGTTCTTCTCAAGTTTGGTGACAGCACCTAAAGAATCACAAAGAGCTAACAGAGGTCACGAGGAGAGCAACAAAGATGGAACCAGAATGAAGAGAGATAAGTTACAGGGAAAGGCTACAGGACCTAAATTTGCCCATCTTGGACTAAAGAGAAGTAAGGAGTGACCTGATCACAAACCTAAAGTTTTTAAAACATGATGATGACCAAGACAGTGAACGGTTCTTCAAGAAACAGAACAAACGGTGGACATAACATGAAATTAAGAAAGAAACTTTTTACGATGGGAAAAAGTGCACTTATAGTATGAGTGGTGGACGAGTGAAATACGATTGAAGAATTCGTTGATGCAGGGAGCATGCATGAACTCTAGAAGTTAAATGATAGAGAATGTTATAGTGAAGGGGCGTAACGAGAGTAAAACTCCTTCCCCATACAGTAGGTAATTGTACACGCACACACACACACACACACACACAAGCACACACACTTTACGTTTCAGAAGACCTTCAACGCCCACTTAGACGACTCACTCAGTCAACAAACAACCTTCCCTTAGATACACGGTGGTACTTGGATCTGCAAAGCCTCCCAGGTCACCATCCCAGCTTCTTTTCACTACAGCCTCCGGTGAACTGGCGTTTGAGACGCTGCCAAGAGCCCCGAGGAACCTCGAAGGTGAATACGATCCTGATTTCATTTCTGCAGGTCAGGCTCGGGATAGCTTATCTAAATTCACTTTTCCGTGGACCCCCATCGTGGCGGCTGGGATGAACCCACAACGGAGAGGATGCTGGACCTTAATACAGTTCGCATACGGAAGGCCCACCTTCAAGCTTATAGGGTCGTCCCAGTTGAGGTACTTCATTATCTCTGTCCCAAACATTTCCTCTGGGACTCATCTTCACCCTCACGCTCTCTGCGTTTGTACAGATCTTCGCCTTGCCGCTGCTATCTGTCCTGAATGTTACAGAATCTGTAGCAGAGAGGTGGTCGACCAGTAACGCTGACATGATCTGAGTCGTAAGCATTCTACTGGACAGTACACCAGGTACAGTGGAATGAATGGCATCAAGACGTCTTGCTTCTGGCAATTGTCAACTTCGAGGAGAAACCCCATCTTCCTCAGGCGCTCAGAGGAGGCAACATCTTACGCTTGGAGAGAATGGTAGGGAGTGTGTGTGAGACCAGACCTGCGCGTCCAGCATGGGTGATACCAATTTCGAGAGGGCCTCGAGAAATCAAGGTGGTGTTGCAGACTTCAGGAAACAGCCAAAGAGAGTAAAGTACAAGACCCTTGAACCACAATACCATTTTGTTCCGAATGTGACCCTGGGGTAAGAATATTCCTCAGGTGCTTAACGACCCCCCCCCCCTCCTGGCTACTGGCTTATCCAGTCAACCAAGGATGAGGGAACAGCCACCTTTTCATTTAATCAGCTCAAAATAGCTTTTCAACGAGGGAATGCAAACTGCATTATTGCCCCAATATCCCTTTCTTGAAAGGGTCTTAGTGTTTCTCCAGGAACCCCTTTCTAGAAGCTCCTGGAGATCCAAGGCTGCACTACCTCCAGCAGCAAGGAATGATGAACTCCTTTGGGGTTAGAAGTTCTTGCACAACGGACGATGATTCGGCCTCATATAACCCCAAAGAACCTCACTGTCTGGGGATCCTGCAACTTCGAGACTGCTCTACAATCAGAAGCAGGCAAATGCTCGACTCCTTTGGAGCAATAGTTCCTTCAGCGAAACTGTCTTCCCTTCGTCACCTGATGATGATGATGCAACCTCACCGAAAGAGATCTTTCACACGTGACGTAATCACAAGCAGGAGGAGTCCGGCGACACACACACACACATATTACCTGTGTGTCGTAGATGGCGATTAGAGAGAGAGAGAGAGAGAGAGAGAGAGAGAGAGAGAGAGAGAGAGAGAGAGAGAGAGAGAGAGAGAGAGAGTTTGTGTGTGTGTGTGTGTGTGTGTGTGTGTGTGTGTGTGTGTGTGTGTGTGTGTGTGTGTGTGTGTGTGCAGAAACCCTAACCTTCTTGTATTTCAATTTCTAAAAGAAGGAACAGGAGTCAAGCAAGGAGTGCTCATCTTTCTTGAAGGCTCAGGCTGGGGAGTCTGAATGTGTATGGATGTAACCAAGAGGAGAAGATAGGAGGAGAGATAGGTTGTATGTTTGACAAAAGAAACCTGAAGCAAAGCTCAAGGGTAAACAGGCAGAATGGTTTGGAAATGTCTGAGCGGCAAAGTCAGGGATTAGTGAGAAGACAAGAGTTTAGGAAGGAGAAACACAAATGCTGAAGCATGAGTTGTGGGAGTGTGTGAAAGAGTGTACGGAAGTAAATTCTAGACTGATGTGTGTAAAAATGAGAATGGATGGTGAGGGATGGGTAATTATTACTGCTTATGCACCTGACCATGAGATGCAAGTGTTTTAGGAGCAGGTGAGTGAGTGTCAGCAGCTTTGATGCACGAGACCGGGTATTAGTGATGGCTGATTTAAATGCAAAGGTGAGTAATGTGGCAGTTGAAGTTATAACTGTGGGGCAAGGGGTTTTCAGTAGAGTGAACGGAAATGGTGAACAGATTGTGGAGTTGTGTGCTGAAAAAGGACAGGTGATTATGAATACCTGGTTTATAAAGAGGGACATACACAAATGTCAGTATGTGAGTAAGAGAGATGGTCAAAGGAGCATTATTGGATCACATATCAATTGACAGGCTTGTAAAAGAGAGGCCTTTAGATGTGAAGTGCTGAGAGGGGCAGCTGGTGGGATGTCTGATCACTACATAATGGAGGCGATGATGAAGATCTGCAAAGGCTTTCGGGAAAAAAGGAACATTTTCGGTGAGAAGAGAATGGTGAGAGTAAGTAAGCTTGGCAAAGAGTTTGAGTCAAGAAATACCAGGAGAGACTGAGTGTAGAATAGTAAAATGTGAGAGCAAACCAAGTTAGGGGCAGTGGGTTAGGAATGGGAGGTATCTAGGGGATCAGTGATGGCATGTGGAAGAGATGCATGTGGTATCTGAAAGGTGGAAGGTGGGCAGATTAGAAAGAGTAGTGAGTGGTGGGATGATAAAGTTAGGTTACTAGTGAAAGAGTTGAGACAGGCGTTTGGACGGTACTTATAGGGAAAGAGTGGAAATAATTGCAAAATGTGTAAGATAAAGAGGCAGAAGGTCTATCGGAAGATGCAGGAGTTGAAAAAGAGGGCAAATGAGAGTTGGGGTGAACAAGGATCAGTAAACTTTAGGAAGAGTAAAAAGATATTTTGGAAGGAGGTAAATAATGTGCGAAAAACAAGAGAACAAATGAGATCATTGGTGAAGGAAGTAAGGGGGGGAAGTAACAGGTAGTGATGAGTGAGGATGAGATGAAGTGAGTATTTTGAAGGTTTGTTGAATGTGTTTGGAGTAGCAGATGTAGGTGTTTTGTACGCGGCGGTATGCAAAGTGAGAGTTGTTTGGTGTGGAGCAAAGACGTGGTGAAAGACTTTTGTAAGATTGAAATGTAGCAAGGCAGCGGGAGTGGATGGTATTGCAGTTGAAATCATTAAGAAAGGGGGTGACTGTTGTTGATTGATTGGTAATGATTTTCAATGTATGTTTCGATCATGGTTAGGTGCCTGAAGTTTGGCGAAATGCATGTATAGCGCCAGTGTATAAAGGCAAGAGGGACAGAGGAGAGTGTTCAAATTACAGAGGTATAAGTCTGCTGAGTGTTCCGCGTACGTGTATGGAAAAGTGGTGATGGGGAGGGTGAAGGCATGTACAAAGCATCAGACTAGAAAAGAACAGTGTGGTTTCAGAAGTGGCAGAGGATTTGTGGATCAGGTGTATGCTTTAATGTGTGTGAGAAATAGTTCAAGAAACAGATGGGCTTGTATGTGGCATCTATGGATATGATAGGTTTGACAGAGATGTCTTTTGGAGGGTCTTAGGAATATATGGCGTGGAACGAAAGCTACTAGAAGCAGTGCGAGGTTTTTATTAAGGGTGTAAAGCATACGTACGAGTAGGATTAGAAGAGAGTGAGAGGTTCCAAGCGCATTCCGGTATGCGGCAAAGGTGCTATTCGAGAGAGGGGCAAGTATGCAGTTTGTAAGGTATAAAAAGAGCCTTGGAAGTGAGTCAGCCGTTGTTTGCTGCTGAGACAACACTGATGGCATATTTGAGTTAGAAACTACGAAAACTGAGATTAGAAGAGTGTGCTAAAGGAGGAAGAAGTTAAGAGTAAAAGTGAATAAAAGTCAAGTTATTAGTTGTAGCAGGGTTGGAGGACAGGTTAATTGGGGTGTGTGTTTGAATGGAGAAAAACTGGAGGGAGAGAAGTATTTTAGATATCAGGGAGTTGAAATGGCAGCGGATGGAACCATGGAAGCGGAAGTGAGTCGTAGGGTTGGGGAGGAGAAGACAGTGGGAGCGCTGAAGAATGTGTGAAAACATAGATCGATGTCTGGGAGAGCAAAAAACCATATATGTCCCTTTATTGTATGGATCCGAGGCATGGATCGCTCATAATCTTTTTCACTGTTCCTTCCACCTCCAATTTGGCCTCCCACTTCTTCTCGTTCCCTCCGCCTCTGACACATATATCCTCTTGGTCAATCTTTCCTCACTCATTCTCTCCATGTGACTAAACCCTTTCAAAACACCCTCTTCTGCTCTCTCAACCACATTCTTTTTATCACCACACATCTCTCTTACCCTATTATTACTTAATCGATCAAACCACCTCACATCACATATTGTCCTCAAACATCTCCTTTCCAACGCATCCACCCTCCTCCGCTCAACCCTATCTATAGCCCCCGCCTCGCAACCATATAACATTGTTGGAACCACTATTCTTCAAATATACACATTTTTGCTTTCCGAGATAATGTTCTCGCCTTGCACACATTTTTCAACGCTCTCAGAACTTTCGCCCCCTCCCCCACCCTGTGACTTACTTCCGCTTCCATGGTTCCATCCGCTGCCAATTCCACTTCCAGATATCTAGAATACTTCACTTCCTCCAGCTTTCTTCCATTCAAACTTACCTCCCAATTGACTTGTCCTTCAACCCTCCTGTACCTAATAACCTTGCTCTTATTCACATTTACTCTCAGCTTTCTTCTTTCACACACTTTACGAAACTGTCACCAGCTTCTGCAGATTCTCACATGAATCAGCCACCAGCGCTGTACCATCAGCGAACAACTGACTCACTTCCCAAACCCTCTCATCCACAACAGACTACATACTTGCCCCTCTTTCCAAAACTCTTGCATTCACCTCCCTAACAACCCCATCCATCAAAAAATGAAATAACCATGGAGGCATCATGCACCCCTGCCGCAAACCCACATTCACTGGGAACCAATTACTTTCCTCTCTTCCTACACGTACACATGCCTTACATCCTCGATAAAAACTTTTCACTGCCTCTAGCAACTTGCCTCCCACACCATATACTCTTAATACCTTCCACAGAGCATCTCTATCAACTCTATCATATTCCTTCTCCAGATCCATAAATGCTACATACAAATCCATTTGTTTTTCTAAGTATTTCTCAAATACATTCTTCAAAGCAAACACCTGATCCACACATCCTCTACCACTTCTGAAACCACAATGCTCTTCCCCAGTCTGATGCTCTGTGCATGCCTTCACCCTCTCAATCAATACCCTCCCATATAATTTCCTAGGAATACTCAACAAACTTATACCTCTGTAATTTGAACACTCACTCTTATCCCCTTTGCCTTTGTACAATGGCACTATGCATGCATTCCGCCAATCCTCAGGCACTTCATCATGAGCCATACATACATTGAACATCCTTACCAACCAGTCAAGAACACAGTCACCCCCTTTTCTGATAGATTCCACTGCAATACCATCCAAACCCGCCGCCTTGCCGGCTTTCATCTTCTGTAAATCTTTCACTACCTCTTCTCACTTTACCAAATCATTCTCCTTAACCCTCTCACTTCACACACCACCTCGACCAAAACACCCTATATCTGCCACTCTATCATCTAACACATTCAACAAACCTTCAAAATACTCACTACATCTCCTTCTCACATCACCACTACTTGTTATTACCTCCCCATTAGCGCCCTTCACCGATGATCCTATTTGCTCTCTTGTCTTACGCACTTTATTTGCCTCCTTCCGAAACATCTTTTCATTCTCCCTAAAATTTAATGATACTCTCTTACCCTAACTTTCATTTGCCCTCTTTTTCACCTCTTGCACCTTTCTCTTGACCTCGTGCCTCATTCTTTTATACATCTCCCAGTCATTTGCACTACTTCCCTCCAAAAATCGTCCAAATGCCTCTCTCTTCTCTTTCACTAATAATCTTACTTCTTCATCCTACCACTCACTACCCTTTCTAATCTGCCCACCTCCCACGCTTCTCATGCCACAAGCGTCTTTTGCGCAAGCCAGCACTGCTTTCCTAAATACATCCCATTCCTTTCCCACTCCCCTTACTTCCTTTGCTCTCATCGTTTTCCATTCTGCACTCAGTCTCTCCTGGTACTTCCTCACACAAGTCTCCTTCCCAAGCTCACTTACTTTCACCACTCTCTTCTCCCCAACATTCTCTCTTCTTTTCTGAAAAACTCTACAAATCTTCACCTTCGCCTCCACAAGACAATGATCAGACATCCCTCCAGTTGTCCCTCTCAGCACATTAACATCCAAAAGTCTCTCTCTCACGAGCCTGTCCAATAATCCCATAACGCTCTCTGGCCATCTCTCCTACTTACAAACGTATACTTATGTATATCTCTCTTTTTAAACCAGGTATTCCCAATCACAAGTCCTTTTTCAGCACACAAATATACAAGCTTTTCACCATTTCCATTTACAACACTGAACACACCATGTACACCAATTATTCCCTCAACTGCCGCATTACTCACCTTTGCATTCAAATCACCCATCACTGTAACCTGGCCTCGTGCATCAAAACTGCTATCACACTCACTCAGCTGCTCCGAAATCACTTTCTTCTCATGACCAGGTGCATATGCACCAATAATCACCCATCTCTCTCCATCCACTTTCAGCTTTACCCATATCAGTCTAGAGTATACTTTCTTACACTCTATCCCATACTCCCACAACTCTGTTTCAGGAGGAGTGCTACTCCTTCCTTTGCTGGAAATCCTCCCCTTTCATTTTTCAATTTTCCAAAAGAAGGAACAGAGAAGGGGGCCAAGTGAGGATATTACCTCTAAGGCTCAGTCCTCTGTTCTTAACGCTACCTCGCTAATGCGGAAAATGGCAAATATGTATGAAGAAAAAAAAAAAAAAAAAAAAAAAAAAATATATATATATATATATATATATATATATATATATATATATATATATATATATAGAGAGAGAGAGAGAGAGAGAGAGAGAGAGAGAGAGAGAGGGGACTTTTAACAAGCCGGGTCTTTTTTCTATAAACTCCTTCTTATGAGTTTACGAAAACTGGTTTTAACGTCTTCTCTCTTGATGTTCGAAAGGATGACTATACAGAAAACCGTGTTGGACATATACTTTAACATACTGATAAAGATGACATACGGTCCTTGATGATCAGATCGCTTCTAGTCTCTTCCTTGTGTGACAACAGCGAAAATGAACAGAATTTAGGCATTTTCTCAGAGACGCGGCCACAGACACTGTAATAACGCCATCTTGTAAAACTTATGAGAACCAAATACAGTGAACTCAGCCCGATGACCCTGACCCCTCTTTATGGACCCCTCATTATGCTGACAGAACCGAGGATGACTTTGCTCGATGGGTAACTTGTGATTTGTCAATATATATAATTCTAGAAAAAAAAAATTCAAGAACACAGTGACTTACATTTATGATTTTATGGACTAAATCATTCTCAGAGGGACTGACATACACGTAGCTAAGTTGTTCTCCTCAATTATAAGCTTTCAGAAAACCTCCTGACTTACGTAGATCATGCAGTTCTTCTCCAGGTGTTCTTCATGACCGGGTTATCACGCCACACCTTCTCCCCGGTGTGCACGACTTGTCACATCACCGTCAGAGAGTCACACAAGGCAGTCCACTTGCCCCATTGTTCTTCTTCGTAAGAACAACGAGTTCGCGCCAAATCCTGGCTTATGTAGTTGATGATCTCACTAATCCTAATTCTAACAGCGATATGCAGCAGATCTTAAATGAGAATCAGTGATTATCAATAATCATTCATCGCGTCAACAGCAAAGGTCACTGGTGGCGATCCACAATGAGAGTGGTTGAAGGCAAACATGATCCCAAGCTCTCAGAAATACGAGGTTCACTAAACGTCCAGTAGATACTTCTGGTCTACCTGTGCACAACGTTCCTTTTCCTGCTGTTGTGTTGATCATATCAGGTTACATGAGCTGAACATCAGCTGAGCTGAACATCAGGTCATCCTCTTACTGGACACATCGTGTTGACCGAGAGATCAGTAAAGCAGGCTCGAGCAATACTCACTACACCTCACAGTGTATATTTCCAGAATCCCAAGAAAGTGTATGAATGATACACCTGAACACGACCTGTATATACAGCTCCTGTCTGGTAACCCAGGACTCACACAGATAAGGCTGGAAACAGATTTGATAACGTAAAAGTTGTGAGTTATTATGGGACATGATTACGGTGGCTACACGAGTATTTTTCCGCTCCTTCAGTTACAGAAGCTTAGCCAGGGAGAGTCAAGACCTGTGTCTGTCTTAAGGTTGGTGAGACTGTGTTCCCTAACCCTGACCATCGCCACCCACAACACACGTGTCCATGGCCGCACCACAGCCGCCAGCAAGACCTGTTACCACCTCCCAAGGCGCAGGACGGAACGCCAGAAGAGTCGACCGTCCTATATATAAAGACAATTATAAACGGCCAGCAGCAGCACCCCACCTGCACTCTAGTGTTTAACTGCCTCTTATGTATACATAAAAATGGAGCACTTTGTCGCGAATTCTGCAATGGAAGATGACATGGATTCTTGTACCATATTCAGTATGATGTTTTGTAAAAGAATAATGCAGACGCAGCGCAAGTCGGCACGGCAATTACCCCTCACCTCATCGTGTGTGTGTGTGTGTGTGTGGGCGGCGGAGTAAGGAACAGCAGTCATAAACCTCACCATCCCTCATTACGGTGGTCCAACGCTGGCGTCACCCTGGGGGGAGGGTCGGGAGGACCACCTCGTACGTCACCAATGGCCTCCACCCCCGGACATTACACAAGATTTTTCACAATGGTTCCCTGAAGGTGGGTGAATGTCCGTATGTGCGACCTCCTTCGGCTAGCCGGCGCGCGCGCGGGACGTTCCCCGGTACGCCACAGTCACGTTCCCACCAGCGACGTGGCCGGTGATTGGTCCTTCGCCATGCGCCCGCCCTCCTGTATTGGCGGCTGCTCCGCGCACCGCCTCTGATTGGCCTACCTACCGGGAATGTGAAGGTTGGCCTTTTACGTCTTCGTTTTATGTAAATGTTTGGTTGTTGTTATAAGCGTCCATACGAGTCTTTAATGTGTACATAACCGTCACTCGGAGGAGCTGGGGACACATGATACGCTCTGAAGATTATACATCCGCTTATGATCACGTCCCTAAACAGGTATCTGGTTACCACACTACCTCCCCCCCAACCCCAAAACCAAGAGACCCCCCTCCTTCTCCTCCTCCTCCTCCACCGGCTATCCCCTCCTCCCCCTCCTTCCCATCAACTTCAACCTTTACTACCCTTCTTTCCGAGTGAGTTGGGTTTTGTCGTGTGCTGGCCAGCGTCGTCACTCCCTCCTGGCCCAAAACCCCTCAACTAAGCTCCTTCCCTAAATGTCCAGAGACCCGCTTAACACCTTCGGTGACCGAAAATGTTCGGCTCTTGTTTATCATTGGATTCACTTGGAGAAACAAAATAATATTCAAAAGTTATGACATTTCTTTGCTCGAAGGGAGAATAAATGTCACTTGTAACGAGTTTTCAATATATATTCCTTGTATGAAGAATGAGAGAGAGAGAGAGAGAGAGAGAGAGAGAGAGAGAGAGAGAGAGAGAGAGAGAGAGAGAGAGAGAGAGAGAGAGAGAGCTACCTGCTGGGATATACAAAGAGATTTTCACGAGTCAGGGCTGCCGGAGCACAGCGCTTACCGCATGAGGGTTGTTACATGGATGCACAAACCCCAGGTCCTAGCGGGGTGACCTGGTCTTACCACTACTTAAAAAGCGAAGAATTGCAGTCCCTTTAAAAAGCCGTGAAAGAAAAAGATGACAATGCAAAGGTTCTCTCTCCCCCTCCTCCACTCCCTCCGGCAACACGCAGGACGGGAAACAAGTGAAGAAAATACTTTGCAGGATCAACATGATTGTAGGAACTTTTTCTCTTTTTATAGGAAAGTCAAGAGGTTAGAATGACCGTGAGTACGTCATGCATCCCATCATGAACGACATGGATCCCTTCACTTTATCATAAAGACAGAAGAGAGAATAAACTTAGAGCTCCAGCCTCGCGACCATGTCTTTATCACTCTTAAAGTCGATGGATAATATGATGATTCTTTATTGTTTCTATATGGCAGGTAACGCGGGCTACTCAGTGTTGGTAAGTTAGAGCAGAATGGCCAGGGCGAGATCAGTGGTCGAGAAGGTGGCTTGATATACCACTACTTTATTGATTATAAGAATTATTCAGTACCTGAAAGTTACATAGAGTTACATAGACACACAGACCCAAGGTCCAAGCTTGGTGTTCTGGCCGTAACGATGAAAAAAAAGCTCCCTTGAAAGCATTAGAAGAAAGGGATAGCAAAGCCGAGACTCTGTCCCCACCCTCCAGCACACCCGCCGGCAGAAAAACAGGTATGAAAAATACCTTGCAGGATAAAGAAACCTAAAGGAAATTGTTACCGGAATGTCATCAGGTAGAATAAACATGAATATGTCATGCACCCCATCACCAGTGACATGCATCCCTTCACTTTTTCTCATAAAGACAATACTAATGATAAACGTAAGCTCCAGCCTCTCGACTTATCATGCTTACATCATTCCTGATGTTGAAGAATGATACAGTAACTCACAACTACTCTTTCAAAGCAAGTCACATGGGTCAATCAATGTTGGTATGTCGTCTCAACATGGCCAGGGAGGGAGATCAGTGGTTGAGAAGGCAGCATGATACACCACTGTGTTATGATGACTGATTAAATGAATGATTCAGAACCGGAGAGTGACAACTGATGATCAAACCTAATTTGGAAGATATCAAGAGGGTTGTTCTGAACAACATTTTATGGAAGCTTCTTCCAAGCATCGCTAATTCGTAAAAAAAAATATTTCGTACAATCCAGATTTACTTGGCGAACAAGAAGTCTTAATCCATTTCCTCTGGTCGGTAATGTTGGCGCTACTGTAAAGAAATTCTCAATATCGAAGTTGCTGAGTCTTTTAATCATCTCAAAACAATCTATCAATTTGCCTGGGATGCGCGTCTTGCTTTGGGAGAAAAAATCTAAATTCTCGCAGTCTCTCTTCATACGGTTTGTTGTGCAAGGCAGGAATCAATTCAGTTGCTCTTCGTTGTACTGCTTCCAATTTAAGAATATCCTTGCTTACTTGAGTATTGGAGGGGGGGGTGGGGCAAAACTGCACTGCATATTCGAGGTGTGGTATAACGAAAATTAGGTATAGTGACAATATCACATCCTTGCTTCTGTACGTAAATAAATAATATTAATAAATATTACATCCTATTTGCCTTCTTGGCAGCTTCATTACAATGCTGGGAGAATTTGAAGCTGTTGGAGACAGTGACCCCAAGATCCCTCACACTTGGGCTGTCCTTTACCTTATGGCTCATCAGTTCATAATCAAGTTTTTTGTTTTGGTTTCCTATTTCTTACAGATGACATTGATTGACGTTAAATGACTCTTGCCATTAACTAGACCATCAGCGATTTTATCTAGATCCTCTTGTAATTTTAGCCCATCTTCTTCAGTTAATATGGCATTGCTGATCTTTGTATCACGTGCAAATATGGACACTGGGCAATCTAGCCCGACGTCAATATCGTTAATATAAATGATGAAAAGTGTTGGCCCAAGTACAGATCCCTGGGGGACGCCACTAGTAACGGGTGACCACAGTGATGATTCCCCAGTCATTACGACACTCTGCCTCCTGTCACGTCACCAGGCTTTTATCCAATTTCTTATGCAGTCAGTAATCCTCAAGACCCGGATTTGCGCATCAATTTAACGTGGGGATTTTGCCAAATGCTTTCTGGAAGTCCAGAAATATCATAGCTATTGCTTTCGTCTTGTCGTGGGTATTAAGTGATTTATGATAAAATTCAAGAAAGTTTGTCAGTTGTGTTTTGCGCCTTCTAAAACCACGCTGTGGATGATTGATCAAGCTGTGTTGCTTCAGATAGGACACGATTTCTAACAATCGACTCCATAAGTCTACAAATAAGTGATGTGAGGCGAACAGAACGGTAATTACCTGGCAATTTAAGACTTCCCTTTCTGTATATAGGAGTGATGTCTGCTAGTCTCCAGTCCTGTGGTACTATTGCATCAAGGAGAGATTTATCAAATATGGGTTACCAGTCCGGCAATTTCGTGTCTGACATTTTTAATTACTAGTGGATAGAAACGATCAGGACCTGGGATTTATTATTCTCCAACTTACCAGTCGGTGTTACTACTTCTCCAACTGCGACAGTACATTCTTGTATCGTGTGAGTGTTATTCAACACTTTTTCAAAATTCGTATCGTTGCTTTCTAGCGTAAAAACCGAACTAAAAAACTTGTTCAGGGTTGTTGCTATGCTTTTATGGTCCACAATGGGTTCCCCATCCTCGTTCACTAAGGGTCCGATCCCACTCCTTGTATGTTTCTTATCATTGATATATCTATAAAATCGGTTAGGATCTCTATCACTAATCTTTTGCAAACTTTCTTCGCATTCTCTCTTGTCTTCTTTGATAAGGCCTTTCACTTGCCTTCTAATTGTGTTACATTGCATTGCAACATTTGGGTCAATATCTGATTTTTTCAAGCTTACATAGTTCATTTCTGAGCCTTAAAGCTCTTGCAATTGTTTTTGCGAGTACCATTCAGGTTGTTGTTGGTTCAATTGTTTCTGTCGTGCATGGGAATGAATGTGACTTGATGGTACATAAACTGACGCTTAAAACTGGCGCATAATTCCTCTGGGCATGAGCCAACAAGGCTAAGACTATCCTTCAATGCGTCGCACAGCACGTTAAGATCCGGTCTTTTAAAGTTAGGGATAATAATACTGGTTTTAGGGGAGTCGGTTTTAGTATTTACGTCGAACCTAACCACGTTATGGTCACAAGTGCCTAGATGTTCTCCAACACAGGTATTAGTCACTAAGAACTCCTCCCTCCAGGGTTCGGTGACGGTTTGGTAGAGATGTGTCTTCGACAGTGTAGATAAGTGTAGCGGACTCACTTTCTACACTTGAGATAGTTTGCCACTTGAATTTTTTGGAAGATTAGAATCCCCTCAAAAATGATCGAGTCTTTATCCTGTATTGCTCGTTGTAAACTCTCGTACATGACAGTGTCATTATCTGCTGGCTGACGAGAGAGAGAGAGAGAGAGAGAGAGAGAGAGAGAGAGAGAGAGAGAGAGAGAGAGAGAGAGAGAGAGAGAGAGAGAGAGAGAGGAAGAAGGTGGGTGAGTCAGGGAGGGAAAGAGAAGATAGGACCCTCCCTGAGGATTGCTAGTCATCATCCCATTAAGAAGACACCATCTGGGTTCCTGCCGCAGCATTAGCTGCAGAATCAAGTCACCCGACAGACCCCCTGAAAGCGCCGGCAGTGATCCCTCTCATTATACCAGACAACAGCAACATTAAACTTGCGATATAACTCAAATCTTTGTTGGAAATCTAATCCGCGTCGAGACAGGTTTCTGTAGTCAGAAAATGAGAATACGAAGCAAAACAAAGTAGAAAACTCTACCTATCGTCGATTTGGTCAACAAGGCGCAGTAAAAGTTCGTCCATCTAGTAAATATTGTCTAACGAATTCCTGTTTTTCTTTATCATTTTGATTTTTCTTTCTGTGTACGAGTCGGTCTCCCTCACTGCTCCAGCTTCCCTCTTCCTTTCTATCTATGACGCTCGCTACTTGCTGGAGCTCTGAGGGGGGAACAGGGAAAGGAACAGATGGTTCTGCTTTACACTTTCTTTTTAAACTCGGTGCCTTAACATAGACCAGATGATTACCATGTCTAACCCTGATTACACATATACTTCGCTGGCATCACCTCCTACTTTCTTACTGTTATCATGTAGGACTTAAGTTTAAACCCCTCTCATATGTTTGGTAGTGATTCATCTATTGAATTTTTTACAAGACAAACACATCTGGAGAGGATTTCTACCCTGTGTTGTAGTAACTGCCTCTGTTCACGGGGATGTAAAGGCAGCTGTGAGGTCGTGACTGCCTTTGTTCAGAGGATCAGACTTCTCTGATGTTCATCCTTTGCGTAAACACGATTCAGACTCGAGTGGGGAACAGGACGAAAGATCGTAGGGGAAACGGAGATTGTCTCGAGGACCTCAAGGCCAAGAATGGAGCAGGTGTTGGTGGTGCTTCCTGAGTTATCTCTGCCCAGGCCGGCACCGCAGGAGGGGCAGGCGGAGGAGCAGCCTTGGATGTAATTATCAGACCCGTGACGTATCTGTGATGCTTCAGACTGTGTTGATGCTTCAGGTCCGGCCTACCGGGACCTCAGCTGGAGATGAGAGGTCACGTTACTTGCACTCGTATCTGTCCAGTGGACTGAGATGCAGCGAGGTTTCAAAGATTCATTATCGCTCATGCTCGCCAACATGACGAGCCGCCATAACACAAGGGTCTGTGTCAGGCCGACTTGGGCCAGGCGAATACAACAACAGAGTTGCCCTGCGGCAGCCTGGCACCGGCTTCCCGGGACTCCGGCATCGAGCCTCGAGAGAATTACACGTGAAGTGAGTCACCAGGGAGGCGTATGACTATCGAGACCAGGTAACATAATGTAACATACTTGGTATCACTGTAACATAATGTAACATACTTGGTATCACTGTAACATAATGTAATATACTTGGTATCACTGTAACATAATGTAATATACTTGGTATCACTGTAACATAATGTAACATACTTGGTATCACTGTAACATAATGTAACATACTCGGTATCACTGTAACATCTAACGTACCTTGGAAACCTCACAGTACGTAAATAACTAACCCTGGCTCTTAGATGGTAGGAGTTCTGTTTAGGTCTAGAAATTTCTTTTCCTCCGGACAGTTACCCAATCTATAACAATATGAAGGATCCCTTGCTTGGAGTACTGCTCCCACTTCTGAAGTGGTTCTAGCTCTACATATCATAAGACAGAATTAAGTCTAAAGCAGTCTGACTCATCAACTCCCCCAGGCTAACCTCACTACTTGACCTACTTGCCCGACGCGACAATGTTGGTTCACTTTCCCTCTTCTCCAGGTATCAATATGGGTTACGTTCTCGAGAGTTGGCTACTAGTGTGCCCAAGTCATTAGCTAGACCGTGTAGCACTCGGCAAGATACTGTGTCAATTATTGTGGCCGCTGGTAACTGAAGGGTGGGCCATTTTGATAACAATTTCCTTCCTTCCACTTCGACGATTTGGAACTCTCTTCCTCCTCAAGTGCTTCCAAACAACTATGACCCAGCACGTTTAAAAAGACAAGCTTGACATGTCTTCCAATATTCTTAAAACATTTCTCCTCATTTCTTCCTTCTCCCTCTCATCAATTAAGGCCCGGCCCGGATGTGGACTTTGGTTCGTGACTGGAGCCTCCGACGTAAAAAGAAAAAAGCTCCTATACCATCACGAGAAGCCCTTGGCGTTCGACACGGTCCACGACGACAGCTATGCTCAGTTCGATGACACAGGTGCTATGGAAGCCATCTACCGTGTGGCGCCAGGTAATGACGACACTGGAGAAGTGGGTGAGCTTTGTGCCACCGCTTTTTAAAAGCGACTAACGGCCGGATGACGTCGTTCATCGGGAAATCCAACCATCTGTTGGATAACGATAAAGGCCATAACTTTACCAACGACGGAGAGCAAAGATACGGTCATGTATGTCCTTACGTCACCCTCTCTCTCTCTCTCTCTCTCTCTCTCTCTCTCTCTCTCTCTCTCTCTCTCTCTCTCTCTCTCTCCACCCCCCCCACTGACAAAGTCCAGAGACTGACTGCAAATACACCAGCGTCTGTCCCTGAAAACGAACGTAAATTATGATGTAACACAATGATGTGGGAGACTAGGGACGCTTTGCCTTGTGCAAGTAACTGACACCATTTGACGCACAGGAAGTTGTTTGTATATATATGACGCATGAGGTGACGTATGTTTGGACGTCATCTGTAGATGCGTCATCAGGGTGCATGTGATGAGCTGTTAAGATTTCTCACTTTAAATGCTTCAAATGCTCAGCCGCGCACGAAAGACACACAGACACACAAACACAAAAATACACAAGCACTTAAGCAAATATACACACGCACATACATGCATACACTTGCACACTCAAACATACACATATGCACAATCAAACATACACATATGCACAATCAAACATACACTCACACACATTTTGTACATACATACGCATGGACGTATCTCCGTATTGCAGCGGTAACTTTTCCTGGCCGTTACGCATTCACGAGCCGCCAGCGAACGAACCCAGGATCGAATCCTGGTCGCAAAGCTCGGGACACCATCAACCACGCTGCTCGTCCTCTGCCTGGGTCTGGTCGATAAAATGGGCAATTGGCTTAGGTTAGGATATATATATATATATATATATATATATTCCTATGAGTCCACGGGGAAAATAAAACACGATAAGTTCCCAAGTGCACTTCCCTGTAATGATCACATCATCAGGGGAGACACAAGAGAAAAGTATAACAGTCAGTTAATATACAATGAAGAGACGTAGCTAGGACGCCATTTCGTAAACTCTATTCCTTGCACGCCTTTCACCCTCCTGCATGTTCAGGCCCCGATCACTCTAAAGCTTTTTCACTCCATCTTTCCACCTCCAATTTGGTCTCCCACTTCTCGTTCCCTCCGCTTCTGACACATATATCCTCTTTGTCAATCTTTCCTCACTCATTCTCTCCATGTGACCAAACCATTTCAAAACATCCTCTTCTGCTCTCTCAACCACACAATTTTCATTACCACACATCTCTCTTACCCTTTCATTACTTATTCGATCAAACCACCTCACACCACACACTGTCCTCAAACATCTCATTTCCAGCACATCCACCCTCCTCCGCACAACTCTATCTATAGCCCACGCCTCGCAACCATATAACACTGTCGGAACTACTATTCCTTCAAACATACCCATTTTTGCTCTCCAAGATACTGTTCTTGCCTTCCACACATTTTTCAACGCTCCCAGAACTTTCGCCCCCTCCCCCACCCTATTACTCACTTCCGTTTTCATGGTTCCATCTGCTGCCAAATCCACTCCCAGATATCTAAAACACTTCACTTCCTTCAGTTTTTCTCTATTCACACTTACCTCCCAGTTGACTTGTCTCTCAACCCTACTGTACCGAATAACCTTGCTCTTATTCACATTTACTCTCAGATTTCTTCTTTCACACACTTTACCAAACTCAGTCACCAGCTTTTGCAGTTTCTCACCCGAATCAGCCACCAGCGCAGTATAATCTGCGAACAGCAACTGACTCACCTTCCAAGCTCTCTCATCCACAACAGACTGCATCCTTGCCCCTCTCTCCAAAACTCTTGCATGCACCTCCCTAACAATCCCATCCATAAACAAATTAAACAACCATAGAGACATCACGCACCCCTGCCACAAACCGACATTCACTGAGAACCAATCACTTTCCTCTCTTCCTACTCGTACACATGCCTTACATCCTGGATAAAAACTTTTCACTGCTTCTAACAACGTGCCTCCCACACCATATGCTCTAAATACCTTCCACAGAGCATCTCTATTAACTCTATCATATGCCTTCTCCAGATCCATAAACGCTACATATAAATGCATTTGTTTTTATAGGTATTTCTCACATACATTCTTCAAAGCAAACACCTGATCCACACATCCTCTACCACTTCTGAAACCACACTGCTCTTCCCCAATCTGATGCTGTGTACATGCCTTCACCCTCTCAATCAATACCCTCCCATATAATTTTCCAGGAATACTCAACAAACTTATACCTCTGTAATTTGAACACTCACCCTTATCCCCTTTGCCTTTGTACAATGACACTATACATGCATTCTGCCAATCCTCAGGCACTTCACCATGAACCATACATATGAATATCCTCACCAACCAGTCAACAACACAGTCACCCCTTTTCTAATAAATTCCATGGCCATTTTCGCAGGGCTCCCGCAGCTTCAAGGCAGCGCCACAATCAGCTGCAGGGAAACGATGGAGTCTGTTTGAGTGAGGAGTTTTTCGATGAGACTGTACTCCTTTACATCGATTTACGATGACACACCCTCGCCGAAGTTGACTTTTCACTTGTACGCAGAGCCCTGTAATCTCTCTCTCTCTCTCTCTCTCTCTCTCTCTCTCTCTCTCTCTCTCTCTCTCTCTCTCTCTGTGTGTGTATGTGTGTAATAAACACAGAACGGTTTATTGCAGTAAAGCAGCTGTTATACTTAAATTATGTATTTGAGGTATTACAGACCCGGGAGGTCATGACAGTGACTAGCTAATAAACCACAAAAGAGTCCAAGATTAAGGTGGAGCTGGATAATTCTATGCCCTGGGTAAGCAAATGAGTGAGGTATATGAACTTAATCCAGGAAGTTTTACCGAGCATTTAACTGTGATTATCCGAACAATAAGTAATGAAAAATCACTCATTGTCAGAATGGCCGTGAATTCGTGATTGACATAAATTATGTATTTAATGACGAACATTAATGATGAGCGCTAGTCGAGGTACTGTGATATAGTAGTTGACATACGCGTAACTGAAGAGAAAACTAAGCAATTTGCTTCCTTAGCTTCGCCCTTGTTGTTTACAACAACCACAAAATCAGGCATTTGACTTTTGTATTAGTCTGTCCGAACACTGGTTGGTACAAGCAGGTATATGACTTTTGTACCAGTCTGTCCGAACACTGGTTGGTACAAGCAGGTATATGACTTTTGCACCAGTCTGTCTGAACACTGGTTGGTACAAGGTGGTTGTGGTGATGATGTCGGTCATTGGTGGCTGGGGTAGGAGGAGGTCTCGGTGACAAGGGTGACATGGTGAGGACCCCGCAGTCTCTTTAAGTGTTTAAACTGGTCTAACTCACCTCTGACCCTTTTAAACAACCGAGAAGGTTCTCACCAAGTCGCAGCCTCACGAATCACTGGTGCGCGTGTGTGTGTTTGTGTGTGTGTGTGTGTGTGTGTGTGTGTGTGTGTGTGTGTGTGTGTGTGTTGCTAGAGTGTGTTGAACCGCGAGAGAAGTCATCTTTAGAGAGGTTTTACCATAGTCAGTTGAGGAGAGAGAGAGAGAGAGAGAGAGAGAGAGAGAGAGAGAGAGAGAGAGAGAGAGAGAGAGAGAGAGAGAGAGAGAGAGAGAGTATAGACTCGTCCAATAACTCACTTCCAAGAAGCCTATCCTGTCGCTGCTAATAAGTGTAATACACACTGAGCTGCAGCAGCCGCTGGTAAAGAGGCCTGAAGGAACACCAAGACCTCAAAGAGGGGCTCGGGGTTATCTTATATATATATATATATATATATATATATATATATATATATATATATATATATATATATATATATATATATATATGTATGTATGTATTATTTATTTATTTATTTTGCTTTGTCGCTGTCTCCCGCGTTAGCGAGGTAGCGCAAGGTTACAGACGAAAGAATTGCCCAACCCACCCATATACACATGTATATACATACACGTCCACACACGCACGTATACATACCTATACATCTCAACGTATACATATATATGCACACAGACATATACATATTTACACATGTACATAATTCATACTGTCTGCCTTTAATCATTCCCATCGCAACCACGCCACACATGAAATAACAACCCCCTCCCCCTTCATGTGCGAGAGGTAGCGCTAGGAAAAGACAACATAGGCCACATTCGTTCACACTCAGTCTCTACGTGTCATGTAATAATGCACCGAAACCACAGCTCCCTTTCCACATCCAGGTCCCACAGAACTTTCCATGGTTTACCCCAGACGCTTCACATGCCCTGGTTCAATCCACTGACAGCACGTCGAGCCGGTATACCACATCGTTCCAATTCACTCTATTCCTTGAACGCCTTTCACCCTCCTGCATGTTCAGGCCCCGATCACTCAAAATCTTTTTCACTCCATCTTTCCACCTCCAATTTGGTCTCCCACTTCTCTTTTCCTCCACCTCTGAAACATATATCCTGTTGGTCAATCTTTCCTCACTCATTCTCTCCATGTGCCCAAACCACTTCAAAACACCCTCTTCTGCTCTCTCAACCACACTCTTTTTATTACCACACATCTCTCTTACCCTATTAAAACTTACTCGATCAAATCACCTCACACCACATATTGTCCTCAAACATCTCATTTCCAGCACATCCACCCTCCTGCGCACAACTCTATCCATAGCCCACGCCTCGCAACCATATAACACTGTTGGAACCGCTATTCCTTCAAACATACCCATTTATGCTTTCCGAGATAACGTCATCGACTTCCACACTTTCTTCAACGCTCTCGGAACTTTCGCCCTCCCCCTAACTATGATTCACTTCCGCTTCCATGGTTCCATCCGCTGACAAATCCACTCCCAGATATCTAAAACACTTCACTTCCTCCATTTTTCTCTATTCAAACTTACCTCCCAATTGACTTGACCCTCTACCCTACTGTACCTAATAACCTTGCTCTTATTCACATTTACTCTCAACTTTCTTCTTTCACACACTTTACCATACTCAGTCACCAGCTTCTGCAGATTCTCACATGAATCAGCCACCAACGCTGTATCATCAGCGAACAACAACTGACTCACTTCCCAAGCTCTCTCATCCACAACAGACTGCATACTTGCCCCTCTTTCCAAAACTCTTGCATTCACCTCCCTATTAACCCCATCCATAAACAAATTAAACAACCATGGAGACATCACACACCCATGCCGCAAACCTACATTCACTGAGAACCAATCACTTTCCTCTCTTCCTACACGTACACATGCCTTACATCCTCGATAAAAACTTTTCACTGCTTCTAACAACTTGCCTCCCACACCATATATTCCTAATACCTTCCACAGAGCATCTCTATCAGCTCTATCATATGCCTTCTCCAGATCCACAAATGCCACATACAAATCCATTCACTTTTCTAAGTATTTCTCACATACCTTCTTCAAAGCAAACACCTGATCCACACATATTCCACCACTTCTGAAACCACACTGCTCTTCCCCAATCTGATGCTCTGTACATGCCTTCACCCTCTCAATCAATACCCTCCCATGTAATTTCCCAGGAATACTCAACAAACTTATACCTCTATAATTTGAGCACTCACCCATGTCCCCTTTACCTTTGTACAATGGCACTATGCACGCATTCCGTCAATCCTTAGGCACATCACCATGAATCATACATACATTAAATAACCTTACCAACCAGTCAACAATACAGTCACCCCCATTTTTAATAAATTCCACTGCAATACAATCCAAACCCGCTGCCTTGCCGGCTTTCATCTTCCGCAAAGTTTTTACTACCTCTTCTCTATTTACCAAATCATTTTCCCTAATCCTCTCACTTTGCACACCACCTCGACCATCTGTTGGATAACGATAAAGGCCATAACTTTACCAACGACGGAGCGCATATCTGCCACTCTGCCACTCTATCATCAAACTATGCACGCATTCCGTCAATCCTTAGGCACATCACCATGAATCATACATACATTAAATAACCTTACCAACCAGTCAACAATACAGTCACCCCCATTTTTAATAAATTCCACTGCAATACAATCCAAACCCGCTGCCTTGCCGGCTTTCATCTTCCGCAAAGTTTTTACTACCTCTTCTCTATTTACCAAATCATTTTCCCTAATCCTCTCACTTTGCACACCACCTCGACCATCTGTTGGATAACGATAAAGGCCATAACTTTACCAACGACGGAGCGCATATCTGCCACTCTATCATCAAACACATTCAACAAACCTTCAAAATACTCACTCCATCTCCTTCTTACATCACCACTGCTTGTTATCACCTCCCCATTAGCCCCCTTCACTGATGTTCCCATTTGTTCCCTTATCTTACACATGTTATTTACCTCCTTCCAAAACATCTTTTTATTCTCCCTAAAATTTAATGATACTCTCTCACCCCAACTCTCATTTACCTCTTTTTCACCTCTTGCACCTTTCTCTTGACCTCCTGCCTCTTTCTTTTATACATCTCCCACTCATTTGCATTATTTCCCTGAAAAAATCGTTCAAATGCCTCTCTCTTCTCTTTCACTAATAATCTTACTTCTTCATCCCACCACTCACTACCCTTTCTAATCTGCCCACCTCCCATGCCACAAGCATCTTTTGCGCAAGCCATCACTGCTTCCCTAAATACATCCCATTCCTCCCCCACTCCCCTTACCTCCTTTGTTCTCACCCTTTTCCATTCTGTACTCAGCCTCTACTGGTACTTCCTCACACAAGTCTCCTTCCCAAGCTCACTTACTCTCAACACTCTCTTCACCCCAACATTCTCTCTTCTTTTCTGAAAACCTCTCCAAATCTTCACCTTCGCCTCCACAAGATAATGATCAGACATCCCTGCAGTTGCACCTCTCAGCACATTAACATCCAAAAGTCTCTCTTTCGTGCGCCTATCAATTAACACGTAATCCAATAACGCTCTCTGGCATCTCTCCTACTTACATACGTATACTTATGTATAATCTCTTTTTAAACCAAGTATTCCCAATCACCAGTACTTTTTCAGCAGGGTTTCCAGTCCCCTGCTCCCGCCCCCTTTAGTCACCTTCTACGACACGTGAGGAATGCATGGGAAGTATTCTTTTTCCCCTATCACCAGGGACAATATATATATATATATATATATATATATATATATATATATATATATATATATATATATATATATATATATATATATACATTTACTTACTTATTCATTTATTTTGCTTTGTCGCTGTCTCCCGCGTTAGCGAGGTAGCGCAAGGAAACAGACGAAAGAATGGCCCAACCCGCCCACATACACATGTATATACATACACGTCCACACACGCAAATATACATACCTATACATCTCAATGTACACATATATATACACACACAGACATATACATATATACACATGTACATAATTCACATTGTGCGACTGTATTTCTTCCCACCGCCACCTCGCCACACATGGAATAACAACCCCCTTCCCCCTCATGTGTGCGAGGTAGCGCTAGGAAAAGACACCAAAAGCCCATTCGTTCACACTCAGTCTCTAGCTGTCATGTAATAATGCACCGAAACCACAGCTCCCTTTCCACATCCAGGCCCCATACAACTTTCCATGGTTTACCCCAGACGCTTCACATGCCCTGGTTCAATCCATTGACAGCACGTCGACCCCGGTATACCACATCGTTCCAATTCACTCTATTCCTTGCACGCCTTTCACCCTCCTGCATGTTCAGGCCCCGATCACTCAAAATCTTTTTCACTCCATCTTTCCACCTCCAATTTGGTCTCCCACTTCTCCTCGTTCCCTCCACCTCTGACACATATATCCTGTTGGTCAATCTTTCGTCACTCATTCTCTCCATGTGTCCAAACCATTTCAAAACACCCTCTTCTGCTCTCTCAACCACACTCTTTTTATTTCCACACACCTCTCTTACCCTTACATTACTTACTCGATCAAACCACCTCACACCATATGTTGTCCTCAAACATCTCATTTCCAGCATATCCACCCTCCTGCGCACAACTCTATCCATAGCCCACGCCTCGCAACCATACAACATTGTTGGAACCACTATTCCTTCAAACATACCCATTTTTGCTTTCCGAGATAATGTTCTCGACTTCCAAACATTCTTCAAGGCTCCCAGAATTTTCGCCCCCTCCCCCACCCTATGATTCACTTCCGCTTCCATGGTTCCATCCGCTGCCAGATCCACGCCCAGATATCTAAAACACTTTACTTCCTCCAGTTTTTCTCCATTCAAACTTACCTCCCAATTGACTTGACCCTCAACCCTACTGTACCTAATAACCTTGCTCTTATTCACATTTACTCTTAACTTTCTTCTTTCACACACTTTATCAAACTCAGTCACCAGCTTCTGCAGTTTCTTACATGAATCAGCCACCAACGCTGTATCATCAGCGAACACCAACTGACTCACTTCCCAAGCTCTCTCATCCACAACAGACTGCATACTTGCCCCTCTTACCAAAACTCTTGCATTCACCTCCCTAACAACCCCATCCATAAACAAATTAAACAACCTTGGAGACATCACACACCCCTGCCGCAAACCTACATTCACTGAGAACCAATCATTTCCTCTCTTCCAACACATACACATGCCTTACATCCTCGATAAAAACTTTTCACTGCTTCTAACAACTTGCCTCTCACACCATATATGCTTAATACCTTCCACAGAGCATCTCTATCAACTCTATCATATGCCTTCTCCAGATCCATTAATGCTACATACAAATCCATTTGTTTTTCTAAGTATTTCTCACATACATTCTTCAAAGCAAACACCTGATCCACACATCCTCTACCACTTCTGAAACCACACTGCTGTTCCCCAATCTGATGCTCTGTACATGCCTTCACCCTCTCAATCAATACCCTCCCATATAATTTACCAGGAATACTCAACAAACTTATACCTCTGTAATTTGAGCACTCACTCTTATCCCCTTTGCCTTTGTACAATGGCACTATGCACGCATTCCGCCAATCCTCAGGCACCTCACCATGAGTCATACATACATTAAATAACCTTACCAACCAGTCAACAATACAGTCACCCCCTTTTTTTAATAAATTCCAGTGTAATACCATCCAAACCTGCTGCCTTACCGGCTTTCATCTTCCGTAAAGCTTTTACTACCTCTTCTCTATTTACCAAATCATTTTCCCTAACCCTCTCACTTTGCACACCACCTCGACCAAAACACCCTATATCTGCCACTCTATCATCAAACACATTCGACAAACCTTCAAAATACTCACTCCATCTCCTTCTCACATCACCACTACTTGTTATCACCTCCCCATTAGCCCCCTTCACTGAAGTTCCCATTTGCTCCCTTGTCTTACGCACTTTATTTACCTCCTTCCAAAACATATTTTTATTCTCCTTGAAATTTAATGATACTCTCTCACCCCAACTCTCATTTGCCTCTTTTTCACCTCTTGCACCTTTCTCTTGACCTCCTGCCTCTTTCTTTTATACATCTCCCAATCATTTGCATTTTTTCCCTGCAAAAATCGTCCAAATGCCTCTCTCTTCTTTTTCACTAATAATCTTACTTCTTCATCCCACCACTCACTACCTTTTCTAATCAACCCACCTCCCACGCTTCTCATGCCACAAGCATCTTTTGCGCAAGCCATCACTGCTTCCCTAAATACATCCCATTCCTCCCCCACTCCCCTTACCTCCTTTGTTCTCACCTTTTTCCATTCTGTACCCAGTCGCTCCTTATGTATATCTCGCTTTTTAAACCAGGTATTCCCAATCACCAGTCCTTTTTCAGCACATAAATCTACAAGCTCTTCACCATTTCCATTTACAAAACTGAACACTCCATGTATACCAATTATTCCCTCAACTGCCACTACTCACCTTTGCATTCAAATCACCCATTACTATAACCCGGTCTTGTGCATCAAAACCACTAACACACTCATTCAGCTGCTCCCAAAACACTTGCCTCTCATGATCTTTCTTCTCATGCCCAGGTGCATATGCTCCAATAATCACCCATCTCTCTCCATCAACTTTCAGTTTTACCAATATCAATCTAGAATTTACTTTCTTACACTCTATCACATACTCCCACAACTCCTGATTCAAGAGTAGTGCTTCTCCTTCCCTTGCTCTTGTCCTCTCACTAACCCCTTGACTTTACTCCCAAGACATTCCCAATCCACTCTTCCCCTTTACGTTTGAGCTTCGTTTCACTCAGAGCCAAAACATCCAGGTTCCTTTCCTCAAACATACTACCTATCTCTCCCTTTTTCTCATCTTGGTTACATCCACACACATTTAGACACCCCAATCTGAGCCTTCGAGGAGGATGAGCACTCCTCGCGTGACTCCTTCTTCTGTTTCCCCTTTTAGAAAGTTAAGATACAAGGAGGGGAGGGTTTCTGGCCCCCCGCTCCCGTCCCCTTTAGTCGCCTTCTACGACACGTGAGGAATGCGTGGGAAGTATTCTTTCTCCCCTATCCTCTCTCTCTCTCTCTCTCTCTCTCTCTCTCTCTCTCTCTCTCTCTGTCTCTCTCTCTCTCTCTCTCTCTCTCTCTCTCTCTCTCTCTCTCTCTATATATATATATATATATATATATATATATATATATATGTATATATATATATATATATATATATATATATATATGGTGCCTCCGTTATTGAGTTACTACTCAGTACCTGTATATTAAGGGAGTATTACAACAGGTGTGAGAATATAGCAGCCACTACTGCAGGGTAAGAAATAATGCCACTTTAAAGATAGAAAACTTCTCCTTGCCTTTGAAAAGGTAATTTCCGCCAGAATTCACATGGAATATTTTCCTGCGAGAAAAGTTGACGCACAAGTTGTTATCAGTGACACAAGAGAAAGGCTGCGTGTGTTTGTCTGTGTGTTTGGGTATACGGTGTATATATATATATATATATATATATATATATATATATATATATATATATATATATATATATATATAATTTATTAAAAAAGGGGGTGACTGTATTATTGACTGGTTGGTAAGGTTATTTAATGTATGTATGACTCATGGTGAGGTGCCTGAGGATTGGCGGAATGCGTGCATAGTGCCATTGTACAAAGGCAAAGGGGATAAGAGTGAGTGCTCAAATTACAGAGGTATAAGTTTGTTGAGTATTCCTGGTAAATTATATGGGAGGGTATTGATTGAGAGGGTGAAGGCATGTACAGAGCATCAGATTGGGGAAGAGCAGTGTGGTTTCAGAAGTGGTAGAGGATGTGTGGATCAGGTGTTTGCTTTGAAGAATGTATGTGAGAAATACTTAGAAAAGCAAATGGATTTGTATGTAGCATTTATGGATCTGGAGAAGGCATATGATAGAGTTGATAGAGATGCTCTGTGGAAGGTATTAAGAATATATGGTGTGGGAGGCAAGTTGTTAGAAGCAGTGAAAAGTTTTTATCGAGGATGTATGGCATGTGTACGTGTAAGAAGAGAGAAAAGTGATTGGTTCTCAGTGAATGTAGGTCTGCGGCAGGGGTGTGTGATGTCTCCATGGTTGTTTAATTTGTTTATGGATGGGGTTGTTGGGGAGGTAAATGCAAGAGTTTTGGAAAGAGGGGCAAGTATGAAGTCTGTTGGGGATGAGAGAGCTTGGGAAGTGAGTCAGTTGTTGTTCGCTGATGATACAGCGCTGGTGGCTGATTCATGTGAGAAACTGCAGAAGCTGGTGACTGAGTTTGGTAAAGTGTGTGAAAGAAGAAAGTTAAGAGTAAATGTGAATAAGAGCAAGGTTATTAGGTACAGTAGGGTTGAGGGTCAGGTCAATTGGGAGGTAAGTTTGAATGGAGAAAAACTGGAGGAAGTAAAGTGTTTTAGATATCTGGGAGTGGATCTGGCAGCGGATGGAACCATGGAAGCGGAAGTGGATCATAGGGTGGTGGAGGGGGCGAAAATCCTGGGAGCCTTGAAGAATGTGTGGGAGTCGAGAACATTATCTCGGAAAGCAAAAATGGGTATGTTTGAAGGAATAGTGGTTCCAACAATGTTGTATGGTTGCGAGGCGTGGGCTATGGATAGAGTTGTGAGCAGGAGGATGGATGTGCTAGAAATGAGATGTTTGAGGACAATGTGTGGTGTGAGGTGGTTTGATCGAGTAAGTAACGTAAGGGTAAGAGAGATGTGTGGAAATAAAAAGAGCGTGGTTGAGAGAGCATAAGAGGGTGTTTTGAAATGGTTTGGGCACATGGAGAGAATGAGTGAGGAAAGATTGACCAAGAGGATATTTGTGTCGGAGGTGGAGGGAACGAGGAGAAGTGGGAGACCAAATTGGATGTGGAAAGATGGAGTGAAAAAGATTTTGTGTGATCGGGGCCTGAACATGCAGGAGGGTGAAAGGCGTGCAAGGAATAAAGTGAATTGGATCGATGTGGTATACCGGGGTTGACGTGCTGTTAGTGGATTGAATCAGGGCATGTGAAGCGTCTGGGGTAAACCATGGAAAGATGTGTAGGTATGTATATTTGCGTGTGTGGACGTATGTATATACATGTGTATGGGGGTGGGTTGGGCCATTTCTTTCGTCTGTTTCCTTGCGCTACCTCGCAAACGCGGGAGACAGCGACAAAATATATATATATATATATATATATATATATATATATATATATATATATATATATATATATATTATCCCTGGGGATAGGGGAGAAAGAATACTTCCCACGTATTCCCTGCGTGTCGTAGAAGGCGACTAAAAGGGAAGGGAGCGGGGGGCTGGAAATCCTCCCCTCTCTTTTTTTTTTTTTTTTTTTAATTTTCCAAAAGAAGGAACAGAGAAGAGGCCCAGGTGAGGATATTCCCTCAAAGGCCCAGTCCTCTGTTCTTAACGCTACCTCGCTATCGCGGGAAATAGCGAATAGTATGAAAAAAAAAAAAAAATAAATAAAAAAAAAAAATATATATATATATATATATATATATATATATATATATATATATATATATATATATATATATATATATATATATATATATATATATATGCGCGTGTGTATGTTTTTAAATTTTTGTGTACGTATATTTTCGTCTACCAAATATGCACAAGAAAAGGAATTTCTTAGCATCCTCGACATAAAAAGTTCGTTCATTCGCTCCACTCTAAACTACGCCTCACCTACCCGGTCTTCCACCATCTCCAAAAACAATACAACAAAGCTGCAAACCGCACAAATTAGAACTCCCAGAGCAACCAGTGACCTCCTAGCAACTACATACACTTAACACCTGCTTAATGAAACAAAGATCATACCAATATAATCCCACCTCAACGTGTTCGTCACTTAATGCATTGTAACAGCAAGCCACTCAGACCACTTCATAAATAACCACCAGCCCCCACTTGGAAATAAAAAGCTTGCCCTTGCCTCACACTTCAGTAACCTTTACTCACAAATCTCCCCACACCCAGTAACGTACCATTAACAAAACCTAATACACACTGATATGACCCGACAAAATAGCACCAAAAAACCGCTACTCCCAGCTCAGTCTTCAACATCAGAAACCACACTCCCTAGACACACACGTGTCACTTTCCCATCTAAGCCCTGGGATCGCTATACACTGATACACACACCGATTCAACACATCTGAGAAACCCCTTCATGCCCACGATGCAACACAGACCACTTACTACTCAGCTACCCTGCGGTTTCCCGACACAAAGAACTACATATTACCTCAACACTTGTTGACCTGTGGTCCAGCCCGGTGGACCTGGCCAGCTTTTTATGCGCAGCGGGAATTTCATAAACACAAAATGGACTCCTAGAGCAGGATATATATATATATATATATATATATATATATATATATATATATATATATATATATATATATATATATATATATATATATATATTCTTTCTTTTCTTTTAAACTATTCGCCATTTCCCGCGTTAGCGAGGTAGCGTTAAGAACAGAGGACTGGGCCTTTTTTCTACTTCCCTTAGTATATCCTCTGCAGTCTACCCTCACATCTGACAACCAGGGACCAGGAGAGACTTGCCAATAAAAGAATTTCCCTCACACACCCAGCCCTACAGGGACTATGACCTCGCCATGTTGCATGTCACACTCCCCTGGTGTTCCATCTTACCTCTGACGTCACAGTGGTGATGCGACTCTGACGTCACACCGGTGACCCGAAACCATCAGTTTCTAACCACACAAAAAGTTGCTCTGCTTCCAGAAATGCTTCGCGACCACTGTCTTCAGGAGACACGTAATATGTAGCCATGGTCTAACAAAAACTGCAGTGAGATAACGTCTGCATTATTTAGGAGCAAGCAGAGGTTATCGAACCATGTTCCTGGAATGTGAGACCGACTTTGATACCTCTTCGCCCACTTGCCCACGGCGGCTCCTGAGTGTTTCCGCGTGGCTACACACGGCCCATTCAAAATCGTCGACTCGAAACATAATCTCAAGTGATATCTTTTCTTAAATACCATCCACTACTCTCAGGTCTTAGGCTAGGAGAGCAGAGAAGGGTGGGAGAAGATGATTAACGGAAGTCAAATACTATTCATATATATAATTATAGTTTGTCGCTGTCTCCAGCGTTAGCGAAGTAGCGCAAGGAAATAGACGAAAGAATGGCCCAACCCACCTGCATACACATGTATATACATACACTTCCACACAACGTATGTATATATATATATATATATGTATATATATATATATATATATATATATATATATATATATATATATATATATATATATATTTGTTTATTTTGCTTTGTCGCTGTCTCCCGCGTTAGCGAGGTAGCGCAAGGAAACAGACGAAAGAATGGCCCAACTCGCCCACATACACATGTATATACATACATGTCCACTAATGCACAATATACATACCTATACATCTCAATGTACACATATATATACACACACACAGACATATACATATACACACATGTACATAATTCATACTGTCTGCCTTTATTTGTTCCCATCGCCACCCCGCCACACATGGAATAACAACCCCCTCCCCCCTCATGTGTGAGAGGTAGCGCTAGGAAAAACACCAAAGGCCCCATTCGTTCACACTCAGTCTCTAGCTGTCATGTAATAATGCACCGAAACCACAGCTCCCTTTCCACATCCAGGCCCCACACACTTTGCATGGTTTACCCCAGACGCTTCACATGCACTGGTTCAATCCATTGACAGCACGTCGACCCCGGTATACCATATATATATATATATATATATATATATATATATATATATATATATATATATATATATGAATACACAGACATATACATATATACTTTTTTTTTTTCAAACTTCGCCATTTCCCGCGTTAGCGAGGTAGCGTTAAGAACAGAGGACTGGGCCTTTTTTGGAATATCCTCACCTGGCCCCCTCTGTTCCTTCTTTTGGAAAATTAAAAAAAAAAACGAGAGGGGAGGATTTCCAGCCCCCCGCTCCCTCCCCTTTTAGTCGCCTTCTACGACACGCAGGGAATACGTGGGAAGTATTCTTAATCCCCTATCCCCAGGGATAAAAGAATCATATATATACACATGTACATAATTCATACTTGCTGCCTTTATTCATTCCCGTCGCCACCCCACCACTCATGAAATGACAACCCACTTCCCCCGCATGCTTGCGAGGTAGCGCTAGGAAAAGACAACAAAGGCCACATTCGTTCACACGCATTCTGTAGTTGTCATTTATAATGCACCGAAACTACGGCTCCCTTTCCACATCCAGGCCCCACAAAACCTTTCATGGTTTATCCCAGACGCTTCGCATACCCTGGTTCAATCCACTGACAGCACGTCGACCCCGGTGTACCACATATTTCCAATTCACTCTATTCTTTGCACGCCTTTCACCCTCCTGCATGTTCAGATCCCGATCGCTCAAAATCTTTTTCACTCCACCTTTCCACCTCCAATTTGATCTCCTACTTCTCCTTGTTCCCTCCACCTCTGACACATATATCCTCTTGGTCAATCTTTCCTCACTCATTCTCTCCATGTGACCAAACCATTTCAAAACACCCTCGTCTGCTCTCTCAATTACACTCTTTTTATTACCACACATCTCTCTTACCTTTTAATTACTTACTCGATCAAACCACCTCACACCACATATTGTCCTCAAGCATCTCATTTCCAACATATCCACCCTCCTCCGCACAACTCTATCCATAGCCCACGCCTCGCAACCATATAACATTCTTGGAACCACTATTCCCTCAAACATATCCATTTTTGCTTTCCGAGATAATGTTCTTGCCTTCCACACATTTTTCAATGCACCCAGAACTTTCGCCCCCTCCCCCAACCTGCGACACACTTCCGCTTCCATGGTTCCATCCGCTGCCAAATATCTAAAACACTTCACTTCCTCCAGTTTTTCTCCATTCAAACTTACCTCCCAACTGACTAGTCCCTCAACCCTACTGTACCTAATAACCTTGCTCTTCTTCACATTCACTCTCAGCTTTCTACTTTCACACACTTCGCCAAACTCAGTCACCAGCTTCTGCATTTTCTCACCCGAATCAGCCACTAGAGCTGTATCATCAGCGAACAACAACTGACTCACTTCCCAAGCTCTCTCATCCACAGCAGACTGCATACTTGCCCCTCTCTCCAAAACTCTTGCATTCACCTCCCTAACAACCCCATCCATAAACAAATTAAACAACCATGGAGACATCACACACCCCTGCCGCAAACCGACACTCACTGAGAACTAATCACTTTTCTCTCTTCGTACACGTGCCTACATCTCGATAAAACTTTTCACTGCTTCTAACAACTTGCCTCCCACACCATATATTCTTAATACCTTCCACAGAGCATCTCTATCAACCCTATCATATGCCTTCTCCAGATCCACGAATGCTACATACAAATCCATCTGTTTTTCTAAGTATTGCTCACATATATTCTTCAAAGCAAACACCTGATCCACACATCCTCAACCACTTCTGAAACCACACTGCTCTTCCCCAATCTGATGGTCCGTATATGCCTTCACCCTCTCAATCAATACCCTCCCATATAATTTCCCAGGAATACTCAACAAACTTATACCTCTGTAATTTGAGCACTCACCTTTATCCCCTTTACCTCTGTACAATGACACTATGCATGCATTCTGCCAATCCTCAGGCACCTCTCCATGAGTCATGCATACATCAAATATCCTTACCAACAAGTCAACAACACAGTCACCCCCTTTTCTAATAAATTCCACTGCAATACCATCCAAACCCGCAGCCTTGCCGGCTTTCATCTTCCGCAAAGCTTTTACTACCTCTTCTCTGTTTACCAAATCATTTTCCCTAACCCTCTCACTTCGCACACCACCTCGACTAAAACACCCTATATCTGCCACTCTATCGTCAGTTATTATCTGTATCTTAATGTCCGCTCAAGAGCATATGGGAAGAACTGCCAGAAGCGATTGCAAAACCCTTGGTAGGATTGCAGGTGCTTGTGGGAACTCGTCAAGAATTTGTGTACACTACGAGGGTTCGTGTCCACTTCAAAACCACACTCGTGCATTACTCCAAGAATTCATGCATACAAACGTACACTTCATGCACCGTGCATTTCAGAATGTAAACAGACAACGGGAGCTTCTGTCAACTCCAGAAATTCGTAAACTATGCAACAACCTGATGTAAACTACAATTGGCTCTATATCTCAGGCGCAGAAGGACGCCCCAAGACTGGACGACATTCGACAGATAGAAATGTAAACACGAGAGATATCTACCAGTAAACCACATATAATCTTAGCAAGTTTCTGAATTCGTAATGAGTTTAATGCCAACGTTAAGCCATGCGACTCATGTGGGTCCCGTGTTGAGCTTTGTGATTCCTCGTGCTCATACTCATGACTCACAGGGAACTGTGGCTGAGGATAGTGCGTCACACAGACACACGTTGAAGCTAATGAATCACATGGCCTGGTGAGGTGGAGGTTCGTGAACCATACAGACCACTTCTCGACGTCACGGCACGGGGACCCGCGAGCCAGCGCAGAGGCCAGATCGATGAACGGACACCTTGACAAAACTAAATTACTAATGTTATAGTTATCTTTAATGTTGTAATTATCTTATCTCATGTTACAATTATCATCATGACTATCGTTATCATTATCGGTAATGTTATCATTATTACTACTACTATTATCTTTATCATTATTACCATGATCAATATCACTATGATCATCAAATTCATTACCATGATCAATATCACTATGATCATCAGATTCATCATCATTACTATTATCATCATTAGCATTATTATTACTATTACTAATATCATATTACCATTATCAATGATATTATAATCAATCATTACTGTTATCATAATCCCTGTTGATATCATTATTATTATTCAAGGATAGAGCCTTCTTTATAGAGCTCCTGAAGCCTCTAGGCTACGCTCCATGCAGGAGCAGTATATGTTACGCTCCTTTAGGACGAGGTCGTCCTCGACGATAATGCATTCCTCACTCCCGCCAACCCCCCACACCATCACGACGTGGATACAACGTGGCTGAAGGTGACCCTCCGTTGGCCGAGTTATCCTTCGCAGGCGGAGGTCGTCACAACCCTGTATCAATATTGAGTTAAATGTTACGACCCCAGGAACCTCTTTAACGGAGCTCCAATGACTTCAAATCTGAGCCACGATCAGTAACAGGGAAAGGATTAACCTTATTTGGAGTGAAAAGTTACATTTCGTCCAATGACGGTGATGCAACCTCACCGAAGGTGGCTTTTCCCTCGCACCATAACTATATGTTGGCAGATTGCGGTAACACCATGGATTACATATATATGTATATATATATATATATATATATATATATATATATATATATATATATATATATATATATATAATACAGCATTCGTTCACACCCACACACGAACTGTCCTGTGTAATGCGTTGAAACCACAGCTACCTATCCGCAGACCTTTCCATGGTTTACCGCGTACGCTTAACATACCCAGGTTCAGTCCTTGACAGCACGTCGACCCCGGTATACCACATAATTCCTATTCGTAAACAAATTAAACAACCACTGCCGCAGACCGACCCTTCACTGGGACCCAATCACTCTCCTCTCCTCCTACTCGTGCACATGCCTTACATCCTTGGTAAAAACTTTTCACTGCATCTAGCAGCTTACACCTCCAACACCATTTTCTCTTAAGACCTTCCACAAAGCATCTCTATCAACCTTATCACATGCCTTCTCCAAGTCCATGAATGCTACATACAAATCCATCTGTTTTTCTAAGTATTTCTCATACACATTCTTCAAAGCGAACACATCCACACACCCTCTACCACTTCTGAAACAACACTGCTCTTCCCCAATCTGATGCTCTGTACATGCCTCCACCCTCTCAATCAATACCCTCCCATACAATTTCCGAGGAATACTCAACAAACTTATGCCTCTGTAATTTGAACACTCACCTTTATCCCCTTTGCCTTTGTACAATGGCACTATGCACGCATTCCGCTAATCCTCAGGCACTTCACCATGATCCATACATACAGTGAGTATCCTTACCATCCAATCAACAACACAATCACCCACTTTCTTCATAAATTCTACTGCAATACCATCCAAACCCGCCGCCTTGCCGGCTTTTATCTTCCACATAGCTTGCTCTACCTCTTCTTTCTTAACCATACCATTCTCCCTGACCGTCTCACTTCGCACATCACCTCGACCAAAACACCCTATATCTGCCACTCTGTCATCAAACACATTCAACAGACCTTCAAATTACTCACTCTGTCATCAAGCACATTCAACAAACCTTCAAAATACTCACTCCATCTTCTCACTTCATCACTACTTGTTATTACCTCCCCACTTGCCCCCTTCACCGATGTTCCCATTTGTTCTCTTGTCTTACGCACGTTATTTACCTTCTTCCAAAAAATTTTTTTATTCTCCCTCAGGATTAATAATACTCTCTCACCCCAACTCTCATTTGCCCTCTTTTTCAACCCTTGCACCTTCATCTTGACCTCCTGCCGTTTTATTTCTTATATCTACCAATCATTTGCACTACTTCCTTGTAAGTATCGCCCTAACGCCTTTCACTAACAACTTTACTTCTTCATACCACCACTCACTACCCTTTCTAATCTGCCCACCTCCCACCATTCTCATGCCACATGCATCTTTTGCACATGCCATCACTGCTTCCCTAAATAAACACACACACACACACACACACACACACACGCATATATATATATATATATATATATATATATATATATATATATATATATATATATATATATATATATATATATATATGGTGAGGTGCCTGAGGATTGGCGGAATGCGTGCATAGTGCCATTGTACAAAGGCAAAGGGGATAAGAGTGAGTGCTCAAATTACAGAGGTATAAGTTTGTTGAGTATTCCTGGTAAATTATATGGGAGGGTATTGATTGAGAGGGTGAAGGCATGTACAGAGCATCAGATTGGGGAAGAGCAGTGTGGTTTCAGAAGTGGTAGAGGATGTGTGGATCAGGTGTTTGCTTTGAAGAATGTATGTGAGAAATACTTAGAAAAGCAAATGGATTTGTATGTAGCATTTATGGATCTGGAGAAGGCATATGATAGAGTTGATAGAGATGCTCTGTGGAAGGTATTAAGAATATATGGTGTGGGAGGCAAGTTGTTAGAAGCAGTGAAAAGTTTTTATCGAGGATGTAAGGCATGTGTACGTGTAGGAAGAGAGGAAAGTGATTGGTTCTCAGTGAATGTAGGTTTGCGGCAGGGGTGTGTGATGTCTCCATGGTTGTTTAATTTGTTTATGGATGGGGTTGTTAGGGAGGTAAATGCAAGAGTCTTGGAAAGAGGGGCAAGTATGAAGTCTGTTGGGGATGAGAGAGCTTGGGAAGTGAGTCAGTTGTTGTTCGCTGATGATACAGCGCTGGTGGCGGATTCATGTGAGAAACTGCAGAAGCTGGTGACGGAGTTTGGTAAAGTGTGTGGAAGAAGAAAGTTAAGAGTAAATGTGAATAAGAGCAAGGTTATTAGGTACAGTAGGGTTGAGGGTCAAGTCAATTGGGAGGTGAGTTTGAATGGAGAAAAACTGGAGGAAGTGAAGTGTTTTAGATATCTGGGAGTGGATCTGTCAGCGGATGGAACCATGGAAGCGGAAGTGGATCATAGGGTGGGGGAGGGGGCGAAAATTTTGGGAGCCTTGAAAAATGTGTGGAAGTCGAGAACATTATCTCGGAAAGCAAAAATGGGTATGTTTGAAGGAATAGTAGTTCCAACAATGTTGTATGGTTGCGAGGCGTGGGCTATGGATAGAGTTGTGCGCAGGAGGATGGATGTGCTGGAAATGAGATGTTTGAGGACAATGTGTGGTGTGAGGTGGTTTGATCGAGTAAGTAACGTAAGGGTAAGAGAGATGTGTGGAAATAAAAAGAGCGTGGTTGAGAGAGCAGAAGACGGGTGTTTTGAAATGGTTTGGGCACATGGAGAGAATGAGTGAGGAAAGATTGACCAAGAGGATATATGTGTCGGAGGTGGAGGGAACGAGGAGAAGAGGGAGACCAAATTGGAGGTGGAAAGATGGAGTGAAAAGGATTTTGTGTGATCGGGGCCTGAACATGCAGGAGGGTGAAAGGAGGGCAAGGAATAGAGTGAATTGGAGCGATGTGGTATACAGGGGTTGACGTGCTGTCAGTGGATTGAATCAAGGCATGTGAAGCGTCCGGGGTAAACCAAGGAAAGCTGTGTAGGTATGTATATTTGCGTGTGTGGACGTGTGTATGTACATGTGTTTGGGGGGGGTTGGGCCATTTCTTTCGTCTGTTTCCTTGCGCTACCTCGCAAACGCGGGAGACAGCGACAAAGTATAAAAAAAAAATATATATATATATATATATATATATATATATATATATATATATATATATATATATATATATCATATATATATATATATATATATATATATATATATATATATATATATATATATATATATATATATATATATACGTTTGTGTGTGTGTGTGTGTGTGTGTGTGTGTGCATGAATTCGTCATATAGCAAGTCGACCCATACGCAAGTGGGTGGAGCCTGTATGGTGGTACATCATTAGCCCTAAACAAAGAAAACGTGCTGGGACAGGGCTAACGAAAACCTAGATTCATCTACACTTTGCTCACACTTTCTATACGGTTCCTCACAGTATCCATACCTTCCCTCACAGTATCCATACCTTCCCTCACAGTATTCATACTTCTCCTCACAGTATCCATACCTTCCCTCACACTATCCATACCTTCCCTCACAGTATCCATACTTCTCCTCACAGTATCCATATCTTCCCTCACAGTACCATACCTTCCCTCACACTATCCATACCTTCCCTCACAGTATCCATACTTCTCCTCACAGTATCCATACCTTCCCTCACAGTACCATACCATCCCTAACAGTATCCATACCATCTCTAACAGTATCCATACTTTCCCTCAGTAACCATACCTTCCATCGGTATGCATGAAGGTTCAGGGCCGCGTGACGTCACAAGGCGGCCTGCGAAACGGGTTCCGTTTTTGAAGTCAGAGTGGGTTGACTTGGTATATACAAGCTGGTTCGTTTCTGATGAGGTTATCAGTATCATGCTACGAGACGTAACGCTAAATGAAAAATAATATATGTGGGATATGACATGGTTCGGGCATGCACCTAATACCAATATTGGGGAGCGAGTAAAGTTCTCCTAACTCTTATTAGTTGCTGAAGTAATTCTCGGGACTCTCATTAACTACTGGAATTCACAAAATGTTCAGGGACCCCAATGAAACTTTTACATATATATATATATATATATATATATATATATATATATATATATATATATATATATATTTTTTTTTTTTTTTTAAACTATTCGCCATTTCCCGCGATAGCGAGGTAGCGTTAAGAACAGAGGACTGGGCCTTTTTTGGAATATCCTCACCTGGCCCCCTCTGTTCCTTCTTTTGGAAAATTAAAAAAAAAAAAAACGAGAGGGGAGGATTTCCAGCCCCCCGCTCCCTCCCCTTTTAGTCGCCTTCTACGACACGCAGGGAATACGTGGGAAGTATTCTTAATCCCCTATCCCCAGGGATAATATATATATATGCAAAGTGAGAGGGTTAGGGAAAATGATTTGGTAAACAGAGAAGAGGTAGTGAAAGCTTTGCGGAAGATGAAAGCCGGCAAGGCAGCAGGTTTGGATGGTATTGCAGTGGAATTTATTAAAAAAGGGGGTGACTGTATTGTTGAGTGGTTGGTAAGGTTATTTAATGTATGTATGACTCATGGTGAGGTGCCTAAGGATTGGCGGAATGCGTGCATAGTGCCATTGTACAAAGGCAAAGGGGATAAGAGTGAGTGCTCAAATTACAGAGGTATAAGTTTGTTGAGTATTCCTGGTAAATTATATGGGAGGGTATTGATTGAGAGGGTGAAGGCATGTACAGAGCATCAGATTGGGGAAGAGCAGTGCGGTTTCAGAAGTGGTAGAGGATGTGTGGATCAGGTGTTTGCTTTGAAGAATGTATGTGAGAAATACTTAGAAAAGCAAATGGATTTGTATGTAGCATTTATGGATCTGGAGAAGGCATATGATAGAGTTGATAGAGATGCTCTGTGGAAGGTATTAAGAATATATGGTGTGGGAGGCAAGTTGTTAGAAGCAGTGAAAAGTTTTTATCGAGGATGTAAGGCATGTGTACGTGTAGGAAGAGAGGAAAGTGATTGGTTCTCAGTGAATGTAGGTTTGCGGCAGGGGTGTGTGATGTCTCCATGGTTGTTTAATTTGTTTATGGATGGGGTTGTTAGGGAGGTAAATGCAAGAGTTCTGGAAAGAGGGGCAAGTATGAAGTCTGTTGGGGATGAGAGAGCTTGGGAAGTGAGTCAGTTGTTGTTCGCTGATGATACAGCGCTGGTGGCTGATTCATGTGAGAAACTGCAGAAGCTGGTGACTGAGTTTGGTAAAGTGTGTGGAAGAAGAAAGTTAAGAGTAAATGTGAATAAGAGCAAGGTTATTAGGTACAGTAGGGTTGAGGGTCAAGTCAATTGGGAGGTGAGTTTGAATGGAGAAAAACTGGAGGAAGTGAAGTGTTTTAGATATCTGGGAGTGGATCTGGCAGCGGATGGAACCATGGAAGCGGAAGTGGATCATAGGGTGGGGGAGGGGGCGAAAATTCTGGGGGCCTTGAAGAATGTGTGGAAGTCGAGAACATTATCTCGGAAAGCAAAAATGGGTATGTTTGAAGGAATAGTGGTTCCAACAATGTTGTATGGTTGCGAGGCGTGGGCTATGGATAGAGTTGTGCGCAGGAGGATGGATGTGCTGGAAATGAGATGTTTGAGGACAATGTGTGGTGTGAGGTGGTTTGATCGAGTGAGTAACGTAAGGGTAAGAGAGATGTGTGGAAATAAAAAGAGCGTGGTTGAGAGAGCAGAAGAGGGTGTTTTGAAGTGGTTTGGGCACATGGAGAGAATGAGTGAGGAAAGATTGACCAAGAGGATATATGTGTCGGAGGTGGAGGGAACGAGGAGAAGAGGGAGACCAAATTGGAGGTGGAAAGATGGAGTGAAAAAGATTTTGTGTGATCGGGGCCTGAACATGCAGGAGGGTGAAAGGAGGGCAAGGAATAGAGTGAATTGGAGCGATGTGGTATACCGGGGTTGACGTGCTGTCAGTGGATTGAATCAAGGCATGTGAAGCGTCTGGGGTAAACCATGGAAAGCTGTGTAGGTATGTATATTTGCGTGTGTGGATGTATGTATATACATGTGTATGGGGGGGGGCCATTTCTTTCGTCTGTTTCCTTGCGCTACCTCGCAAACGCGGGAAACAGCGACAAAGTATAATAAATAAAAATATATATATATATATATATATATATATATATATATATATATATATATATATATATATATATAAAGAACTCTGTGCCACAGTCGGGTACACTGGCCACAGCCGACGTCGATGGCGAAGAGCCCCAGGGCCGCCGTCCCTCGCGCACCTCTGGACGGTCACTTGTGTAAACGCTCCAGGAGGCAGCAGCCGCTGGCTGGTGGGGCCAAGGAAGGGTGGCTATACTGTGTGTGTGTGTGTGTGTGTGTGTGTGTTTGAAAATAATATTATCAATAATAATAATGATGGTAATAATATTTATAATAATAATAATAAAAATAAATAATATTCCCCATATTTGATCGCCGTTTTTCTGCGTTAAGAGAAGTAACGCCAGGAACATTCAAAGTAACGCCACATCCGCTCACGCTCAATCTCAAGCTGTTATGTGTAATGCACCGAAACCACAGCTCTCTATCCACATCCAGGCCCCACAGACCTTTCCATGATCTACCTCAGACGTTTCACATGTCCTGGCTCAGTCCATTGAAGGCAAAGCATAATAGTAATAATAATATTAGAAATAATGATAATAATGATAATAATAATTATAATAAAGATAATAATAATAATAATAATAATAATAATAATAATAATAATGATAATAATAGTAGTAGTAGTAGCAGTAGTAGTAGTAGTAGTAGTAGTAGTAATAATAATAATAATAATAATAATAATAATAATAATAATAATAATAATATAATAATAATGATAATAATAATGACAATAATAATAATAATGATGATAATAATAATATAATAGTGATAATAATAATAATAATAATAATAATAATAATAATAATAATAATAATAATGATAATAATAATAATAATAATAATAATAATAATAATAATAATGATAATAATAATAATAATAATGATAATAATAATAATAATAATGATAATAATAATAATAATAATAATAATAATAATAATAATAATAATAATGATAATAATAATAATAACAATAATAATAATGATAATAATGATAATAATAATAATAACAATGGTGATAATAATTTAATAGTAATAATGATAATAATAATAATAATAATAATAATAATAATAATAATAATAATAATAATAATTAAAATAATAATAATAATAATAATAATGATAATAATAATAATAATAATGGCAATAACAATATCATATATCGATTGAATAGCAACAAAGAGATGACGCCACTGTATATCCCGTCATCAGTCCAGAGATATAAGAGATAGTTATGGAGTCGACTGGTGTTGAAGAGACCGCAGTTGTTCAAGGCCGCACGTGCGTCCTGCGGCAGCGGCGTCAACAGTCCATTCTATTGCGCGTGAAACAGAAGACAATATGCAGTAAAGTTGAAAGTTCAAATTGAGACACGAGGAGCCACGGGAACAATGTCCTGAAGGCTACATTTGTGTCTGGAAATATGAAACGCTTCACAAGTTGAGGTTGTGGGCGTCCTCGACCGCGTCCTCCAGTGACATCAACTTACAGCCACTGAAAATACTTCACTTCTTCATAGGAATGGTTATCAGGGTCAGCTCATGGGCATAGAGTACGAAGATAATATATAAACATGTAGGTTCTCTCCTGCAGTCGCTGGGTCCAGAATTGTACCCTGGGGATGGAACGAGTGACATAATAATCGTTATAACTTGGGGCTACTCGCTGCTTCCAGGAACTGAAAGGCATCTTATTTTTCGTCCAAAACTGTAAACATTTGCAAGATTTCTTCCCAGCAGGTGTGGGCGTCTGGAAGACTTCTTCCCAACGGGTGAGGGCGTCTGGAAGACTTCTTCCGAGAAGGTGTAGGTATCTGAGAAAACCTGACCTCTAACTCCATCACCAACTGTTTACTTTTAACCTTTGGTCACCAAGAACATGAAAATCAAATTCCTAACCACAAGATGAATAGAAAATAGAAGAAAAAAAGATGACTGAGGTATATAGAAATCTATATTGCTTGCGAATGACCCACTTCCGGTCGTTATAGAGAGATTGGTGCCTGGAATGACGCCTTAATTAAGTACAGTTTAGCCCCACGAACAAAAGAGACCAGCAATTGGTGAGAGTACATGGGGGACGCGGGGGGGGGGGGGGGGGGGGGGGGGTGCTGCAGGGATTTCTCCGTCTTTAGCATTCTTTTCAAAACTGGTCGATAATTTCATCTTTACATTTCGTTCAGATGACCATATCACATCACGATGACAGTATAGTCTCCAAGTCATCAAAAACAGAGCGGGGTGAACACTGCAGGAACTATGACTATTTCCAAGTTGCTATGTAGAAGCACACACACACACACACACACACACACACACACGAATGTGATTGTTTATTATTATACTTGATCGCCATTCCCCACGTTAGCGAGGTAGCGCGAGGAAACAGAAGAAGGACACATCCATTCACATACACATGTATATACATTTACGCAAATGCATGTACATATAAACACACACACACACACACACACACATATATATATATATATATATATATATATATATATATATATATATATATATATATATATATATATATATATATATGTATATATATATATATATATATATATATATATATATATATATATATAATTCTATTATTTTCTTATATCTTATACTTTGACGCTGTTTCCCGCGTTAGCGAGTTAGCGCAAGGAAACAGACGAAACGCAAATATACATACCTACACAGCTTTCCATGGTTTACCCCAGAACGCTTCACAATGTCTTGATTCAATCCACTGACAGCACGTCAGCCCCGTATACCACATCGCTCCAATTCACTCTATTCCTTGCCCTCCTTTCACCCTCCTGCATGTTCAGGTGCCCCGATCACACAAAATCCCTTTCACATCTCATCACTTTCCTCCACCTCCAATTTGGTCTCCCTCTTCTCCTTGTTCCCTCCTCCTCCGACACATATATCCTCTTGGTCAATCTTTCCTCACTCATCCTCTCCATGTGCCCAAACCACATATACATACCTATATATGGTTTGATAGAGTAAGTAATGAAAGAGTGAGAGAGATGTGTGGTAACAAAAAGAGTGTGGTTGAAATAGCAGAAGAGGGTGTGTTGAAATGGTTTGGTCACATGGGGAGAATGAGTGAGGAAAGATTGACAAAGAGGATATATGTCCGAGGTGGAGGGAACGAGGAGAAGTGGGAGACCAAATTGGAGGTGGAAGGATGGAGTGAAAAAGATTTTGAGCGATCAGGGCCTGAACATATAGGAGGGTGAAAGGCGTGCAAGGAATAGAGTGAAATGGAACGATGTGGCATACCGGGGTCGACGTGCTGTCAATGAATTGAACCAGGGCATGTGAAGCGTCTGGGGTAAACCATGGAAAGTTTTGTGGGGTCTGAATGTGGATATGGAGCTGTGGTTTCGGTGCATTATATATGACAGCAAGAGACTGAGTGAGAACGAATGTGGCCTTTGTTGTCTTTTCCTTGTGCTACCTCTCGCGCGCGCGGGGGGAGGATGGTGGTGTTCCATGTGTGGCGGGGTGGCGACGAGAATGGATGAACGCAGCAAATATGAATATGTACATGTGTATATATGTCTATGTCTATGTATGTATATGTATGTATATGTTGAAATGTATAGGTATGTATATGTGCGTGTGTGGACGTTTATGTATATGCATGTGTATGTGGGAGGGTTGGGCCATTCTTTCGTCCGTTTCCTTGAGCTACTTCGTTAACGCGGGAGACAGCGACTAAGTATAATAAATAAAATAAATGAATATTGATATTCATGCTTGCTTGCCTCATTCCCGAGGCCACTCCGCTCTGTAGGAAACTGCACCGCCACCTCATGCGTCAGCAAGGTAGCGCCAGGAAAAAAACGAAGAGGGACCACACTCATTCTCTAACTGTCATGTGTAATGCACCAAAACCACAGCTCCCTATCCACATCCAGGCCTCACAGACCCTCAAACCTTTCCATGGTTTACCCGGGACGTTTCACATGCCCTGGTTAAGTTCATTAACAGCAAGTCGACCCCTATGTACCACATCGTTCCAATTCACTCTATTCCGTGCACGCCTTTCACCTTCCTGCATGTTCAGGCCCCGATCGCTCAAAATCTTTTTCACTCCATCCTTCCATTTCCAATTTGATCTTTCGGTTCTCCTTCTTCCCTCCACTTCTGACACATATATTCCCTTTGTCAACCTTTCCTCGCTCATTCTTTCCATACGTCCACACCAATTTAGCACATTCTCTTCTGCTCTCTGGACCAATTGAATATTAACAGATAACGTAGCGCCAAGATTTTTAAGAGGTCAGAAGACAGCTGATACACCCCACAACATAAATATTCAACAAATCTCTATCGGATGGTCAGGTGCCAACTAACTGGAAACTAGCAATGTTACTTCTACATATAAAAAATGAAACAAAGAGTGTGCCTTGAACTAACACCCACTTAGCCTTACGTCAGTGTTAGGTAAAACGATGGAAAAAATGATACACGAGATAAAACTGTCACGTTTCTAGAACATAAGATTATATCGGAAGCCAACACTGTTTCCGCTGTAGAAGATCCTCCCTGACGAATTTGCTGGAATTTTTTAATGTTATTTATCAGAATTGGGACGAAAGAGTACCGTATGATGTAGTACATTTAGATTTCCAAAAGGCTTTCGATAAAGTACTTCACAAGAAACTTAGATGAACTCAAAGCATGGAATCGGTGAAGAACTCAGTACATGGAGCAGAGACTGGCTTACCGGAAGAAAGCAGCGTGTAATATCAAACGGCGAAGCCGCAAATTGGCTAGACGTAACGGGTGGAGTGCCACAGGGGTCGATCCTAGGCCAAATTTTTTTTCATAACATACGTTTATGACCTAAAATTCGGTCTCATATCTAAGATTTACAAATCTGCAGACGATACTAAAACTAGGAGGTAGAGCTGTGCAGGCTTGACTGCGAAATAATTCAGAGAACTTAACCTACTAGCTGAATGATCAGACAGATGGCAAATGAAGTTTAATGTAGACAAGCGCGAAGTTATGCGCTTTGGCAGAGAAGAATGTACGTCACGACTACAAAACTATTCGGAAATTCGCTAGGTAGAGTAAAAGAAGAAAAGGACCCTGGAGTTGTTGTTAGCAACAATCTGAAGTGCACTCAACAGTGTCAAGCAGCAAGAAGAAAAAACAGCCAAATGACAGGTTTCATCGCCAGGAACATACATTACAAGACACCATAAACAATTCTCAACACTTTATAATTCACTTGTAAGACCACAACTTGAATATACAATCCAGGTTTGGTCCCCAAACTATAAGAGATACCAAGAAAAATTAGAGCAAGTACAAAGACGCGCGACAAAACTGATCCTATCTCTTAGGAGTCTGGCATATACAGAGAGGCTAAAACGATTGGATCTCTTCTTCCTTAAAAGACGTAGACCTCGCGGCGACTTAATCCCTGTTGAAAACTCTGAACAAGTTCGATAATGTAAATCACCAACATCTTTTCGAAATACATGAAAATTCGTTTACCAGAACAAATGGAATAAATCTCAGAGCTCAAAGATGTAGTGCGGGCGTGGGAAAAGCGTTTCTCCCATAGGTGTGGTATACCATGGAAAGGATGTGGGGCCTGAATGTGGATAGGGAGCTGTGGTTTCGATGCATTACACATGACAGCTAGAAACCGACTGTGAGCGGATGTGGCCTATCTTCGTCTGTTTCCTGGCGCTACCTCGTTGACACTGGGGGTGGCGATGCTGCTTCCAGTTTATGTATATGTATGTATGTATGTATGTATGTTGATATGTATATGTATGTACCTGTAGTGTATGTGTGTGTATGTATATATGTGTGTATATGAGTGGATGGGTCTTTCTTCACCTGTTTCCTTGCGCTACCTCGCTAACGCGGGAAACGGCGATCAAGTATGATTATATATATATATATATATATATATATATATATATATATATATATATATATATATATATATATATATATATTGGAAAAGAACACGAGGATGTATCATTTTACCTTTATGGGAAAGTTCAAAGCACTAGTTTAAAACACTAAATCTTTCACTGTGACTATAAATGGCTCAAGGTTAAGGTCAACTGTTGATATTCCGATATAAGGCTGATGTATTGTGTGGCAGGATGTCAGCTCTCCCTCCCTCCGTCAGCCTCCACCTTTCTAGGGGATACTGCACTCCACTGTTCGCTATCCTTCATCACTTCAGCAGCATCCACCATCCCAGCCACGGCACTTCAATGGTCTCTTAGTTTTATCCTCTTCTCACTTCCTCTCGACGCTGGGTCTCATAACTCTTAGCATATGGGTGTATGCATAACCAGTTTGGTTCACACTCGTGTCACAAGATGAATGTATAGTGTTACACTCTCTCCAGCCTTCCTGCAGATGGTATACACCTTCTTCGTCGGTGCTTGAACCATGTGTGCCTACTTGAAGGGCGAATCCACCACCCTCTGTCATATCAGTGTAACTAATTTCCTAAATGCAAGTGTAGATAAAATGGCTTGTAGTGCTAATCAGCTCCTGAGAAGTTGTGTTAACATTACAGCTCTTTTCTTTTTTAACATCTACAAGTTTAGTACAGTAGGAGGAGTTTTTGAGTCTTAGTTATCTATATGATATCATCAGGTCAAAGGTCGTGCCATCATACCCAAGGACCATCCCATAATATCTCTGGGTCGTACCCTCGTACTCGAGGGTCGTACCGTCCGCCTTAAGAGATCAGTATCTGTGAATTCAGTTGCTGTCGCGATGTTCACATCAGATTTCCACAGCGTCACATTTGCCTCTGTAAAATGATCACACACCGTTGTATCACCCCATCCATACGAGCAGCCACTCGAGGGGGGGTCTTATTTATCACATACGTTTCTTGGTCATATGCGCGACTAGAATATTCATAAGGTACAGAATCATGGATGCTTCCTTTTTTCGACACTCTCCTGACGTGTTCATTATCAAGTCTTCAACGGGAACGTACTTCACACCATAGTTGTTTTCAGTCCATTTCATGTTTTTGTCACTGCTTCAGATCGTGTTGGTGAATTTCACCATACAACATATGCTGCTTCAGATCATGATGGTGAATTTCACCATACAACATATGCTTCTTCAGATCGTGATGGTGAATTTCACCATACAACATATGCTGCTTCAGATCATGATGGTGAATTTCACCATACAACATATGCTGCTTCAGATCATGATGGTGAATTTCATCATACAACATATGCTGCCTCTCGTGTGAGGGCGAGTCTGAGCACGTAGCATGCTGTCTCTGGTGATGATGGTGAAGCTCAGTATACAACATATGCTGCCTCTGGTGATCATGATGAATCTCTGCATATAACATATGCTGCCTCTGACGATAATGTTGAATCTATATTCAATATATGCTGCCTCTCGCGGTGATGGTGAACCTCAGCATGCAAAATATGCAGCCTACGGTGATGTTGGATCTTAGCATACAACACATGCTGCCTCTCGTGACGAGGACGAATTTCAGCATACAACACATGCTGCCTCTCGTGACGAGGACGAATCTCAGCATACAGCACATGCTGCCTCTCCTGGCGATGACGAATTTCAGCATACAGCACATGCTGCCTCTCGTGACGAGGACGCATCTCACCATACAACACATGCTGCCTCTCCTGGCGATGACGAATTTCAGCATACAGCACATGCTGCCTCTCGTGACGAGGACGAATTTCAGCTTACAACACATGCTGCCTCTCCTGGCGATGACGAAATCTCAGCATACAACACATGCTGCCTCTCCTAGCGATGACGAAATCTCAGCATACAACACATGCTGCCTCTCGTGACGATGACGTATCTCAGCACACAGCACATGCTGCCTCTTGTGACGATGACGCATCTCAGCATACAACTTATGCTCTCCGTGATGATGATGCATCTCAGCATATGTATACTGCCTCTTGTGGTGATGAATCTCAGCACACAGCATATGATGCCTCTCGAAGTGACGACGAATGTCAGTGCACAACATATACTGCTTCTCGTGGTCATGATGAATCTCGGCATACAGCATATGCTGCCTCTCGCGACATGAGTGAACCTGGACATACCCTGACACCCAGATAAGATATTCCCGCCAAATAATCCAGCTCATATGAGAAGCTGATTGAGGAATGTAGGAAGTGAAGTCCCACCACCTGGAAGCTGTACAGACCACCTCCGTACGTTTCTGTGGGTCTGCGGTCGAGGTGTGACTTCCACTGTGTACGTTTCTGTGGGTCTGAGGTCGAGGTGGTCCTCCCACTGTGTACGTTTCTGTGGGTCTGCGGTCGAGGTGTGACTTCCACTGTGTACGTTTCTGTGGGTCTGAGGTCGAGGTGGTCCTCCCACTGTGTACGTTTCTGTGGGTCTGAGGACGAGGTGTGCCTTCCACTGTGTACGTTTCTGTGGGTCTGAGGTCGAGGTGTGCCTTCCACTGTGTACGTTTCTCTGGGTCTGAAGTCGAGGTGTGCCTTCCACTGTGTACGTTTCTCTGGGTCTGAGGTCGAGGTGTGCCTCCCACTGTGTACGCTTCTGTGGGTCTGAGGTCGAGGTGGCCTTCCACTGTGTACGCTTCTGTGGGTCTGAGGTCGAGGTGTGCCTTCCACTGTGTATGCTTCTGTGGGTCTGAGGTCGAGGGGTGCCTTTCCACTGTGTACGTTTCTGGGTCTGAAGTCGAGGTGTGCCTCCACTGTGTACGCTTTATGGGTCTGAGTCGAGGTGGTCCTCCCACTGTGTACGCTTCTGTGGGTCTGAGGTCGAGGTGTGCCTCCCACTGTGTACGCTTCTATGGGTCTGAGGTCGAGGTGGGCCTCCCACTGTGTACGCTTCTGTGGGTCTGAGGTCGAGGGGGGCCTTCCACTCGGTACGTTCTGAAGGTCTTGTTCGAGCTGTTCCCACAGTGTAGTTTCTGTGGGCGGGGGGCTGGCTTCCTTTCACATGAGTACGTTTGTTTGAGGTCGAAGGTGTGCCTCACACAGGTGCAGGATCGAGTGTGCTAGGTACAAGTTTTTGGGGTATTAAGGTGAGGTGGCCCACAGAAATATGTAGGGGCTACAGGTCGAGGGTGCCTATTACAGTGTACGTTTATTTGGGGTTGGGTGAGGTTTCATGTACTACTGGGGATACTTTTTGTGGCTGGGTCGCATTTTCACTGGTAAGAGATTACTGGGTCTGATAGAGTGCCTCCCACGTTAGTCTTTGGAGGACTCAGGTGCCTCCAGTGGAGTTTTCTGTGACTGAGGGGAGGTGGACTACCACTGGTACTTTTTGTGGGACTATAGGAACTGTTCCAGTGTGCTGTGGTACCGGGAGGGGCCTACGTGACAGGGTTCTGTGGGAACTTGAGGTCGTGGCTCCCACTTACATTTCTGGGGTAGGTACGAGGTTGTGCGACGTGTACGCGAGAGTTGAGGTCAGGGTTTTGGCTACTGTAGGACGTTTTGGAATTGCAGAGGTGTGCAATCCCATGTTCTTTCGTGGCAGACCGGTCGAAGTGTGTTTGTGTCGTTTTTGGGTTGGATGTGCCTTCCCCTGTGTACGTTTTTTTGGGTCGGGTCGAGGTGTGCCTCCCACTGTGTACGTTTTTGGAGTCTGAGGCGAGGTGTGCCCCCCCTGTGTAGTTTCTGTGGGGCTGAGGGCAGGTGTCCTCCCACTGTGTTTTTTCTGGGGTCTGGGGCGGGGGGCCTCCCCTTGTACGTTTTTGATCTGGGGTCGGGGTTTGTCCCCTCCCATGTGTACGTTTCTGGGGGTCTGGGGTCGAGTTTGCCCCCCACTGTGTACGTTTCTGTGAGTTGAGGTCGGGTGTGCCCCCACTGTGTCCCTTTTCGTGGGTCTGAGGTCGAGGTGGCCTCCACTGTGTACGTTTCTGTGGTCTGAGGTCGAGGTGTGCCTTCCACTGTGTAGCTTTCTGTGGGTCTGAGGTCGAGGTGTGCCTCCCACTGTGTACGTTTATGTGGGTCTGAGGTCGAGGTGTGCCTCCACTGTGTACGTTTCTGTGGGTCTGAGGTCGAGGTGTGCCTTCCACTGTGTATGCTTCTGTGGGTCTGAGGTCGAGGTGGTCCTCCCACTGTGTACGCTTATGTGGGTCTGAGGTCGAGGTGGGCCTTCCACTGTGTACGCTTATGTGGGTCTGAGGTCGAGGTGGGCCTTCCACTCAGCACCGTCCTCTGAAAGTCTTGTTGAGCTGTTGACAGATGTATTGTTCTGGCGTGGCTGCTTTCCTTTCACATGAAGAGGTTTGAACACTTTAGGGTCAATGGTAAGATCACACAGGTGCAGGAACGAGTGCTAGTACAAGTGGGGGTATTAAAAGTAAAGGTCGGAGCTACAGATACTAGTAGGGGGCTACAGGCACAGGCAAGGGACTATTACAGGTACTCTATTGGTGGGACTTCTACATGTACTAGTGGAGGGATACTTCTGCTGGGGGCTACATGTACTGGTAAGAGATTACTACAGGTACTGATAGAGACCTACTAGTCTTTGTGAGGGACTACAGGTACTAGTAGGGAGCTACAGGTACTGGTAGGGGACTACTATAGGTACTGGTCGGGACTATAGGAACTGGTTAAGAGGCTAGTGGTACCGGGAGAGGGCTACGTACGACAGGTACTGGGAGGGAACTTCCACATGCGCTGGCGGGCCACTACATGTACTGGAGGGTACCAGGTATTGGCGACGTGTCAGCGAGAGTGATGTTCAGTTCTGGCAGTAAGTAAGGACATTGTTGGAATTGCAGAATATCAATACATGATCTTCATCAAGTCGGCAGACCAGTCGACATTGTTTGAAGTCGTTGCTTTGATGAATGAATATTGGAATTTCTGTCGTTAGTAACGAGATGTGAAACGCTACCGTCTATTGGTTCAAGTAAATGAGGCTATTCGATAATGTAACAGTGAGAGACGACCTTAACTCTTACATGTATAATGTACAAGGTTGATATTCTTAATCATAGATATATTCTCGGTATCCTTGATGATGGTCGCCTGTTGCCTTGGCAAAAAGGATCAGTTTTACTGCAGATGTAGGTCAGGGGAGGAAGTGGAGTCACCAGCGCCATGTCTGATGTTAGGTGAGTAAAACAGGTAAAGATCTACGAGGAGTACATGAGTGTCGCGATCCCACAAGGTGGCAGAGATGAGATCATGGCTCGGGATGGTGGCGAAGGACGTGCTTAAGAAGACTGAAAAGATCTGATAGTAAAAAACAAAACTAAAACAAAACAAAAATAAAACATGGGCATTAAGGTACACAGGGTCGTAAAATGAGTAGGTGTGGCGTTTGGTTCTGTACGTACCCGGGGAGTGGACTCTGAGGAACGACTTCATTGATCGACTGGAAAATTTTGTGGAGTGGATGTGGAGAGGGAAAGTAATGCGAGAGGACAAGAAGAAATAATGGAAGAAAAAAAAAAGTCTCGAGGTTGCAGACGGATACGAAAAGCTGCTTCTAGGTGACCTTCTCGAGGGAGAAGGATTGGACTGGTTCGAATCTCTTAGGACACGTGGCACTACGAAGACACTGGATGCGAGGCATGGGCTGTAGCTGAGGCTGAGCAGAGGAGGGTGGATGTGTTGGACATGAAATGTTTGACGACAGCATGTGGTGCCAGGTGGTTTGACCGAGTAAGTAATGAAAGGGTAAGAGAGAGAGGTGGGGTAAGAAGAAGAATGTGGACGAGAGAGCAGAAAACGATGAGATAAAATGTTTCGGACATTTGAAAACGAGTGAGGGGAGGTTGAGGAAGAACAAATATGTGTCAGAAGTGGAGGAGACAATGAGAAGGGGGGGACCAAAATGGAGATGGAAGGATGGAGTGAAAAAGATTTTCGATGCTCGGGGCCTGAACATGCAGAAGGACATGACTTACAGAAGGACTGAACAGAAGCGTCCAGGAGTCAGACCATGGACCTCCACGTCCTACACTTGACAGAAGGATCATCTGTGATCAGACAGAGAAGAGAGAAAACAAACAGGACTGGAGGAGACAACAAAACACTAAGGCTACTTACAGAACGACGAGGTAGACACAATTGAACTTAACCATCAACACACCTCAGTCCACTCCAGGGTATCGAACTGGGGAACTGCAGTAATTAGAGCAACTGTACACATTCATAGACCAACTACCCTACATGACGTATACCATATGGGAATACGGTGAGCCAAAATGAAGGCCGAAATTCCACGGGTTTCTGCATGTGTTAGATCATATAACTGAGGGTTGGGCCTGTCACGTTGCTTCCCCTTAACGTCCCGTGGTTGCTCGAGCCCCTCCTGTCTCAGGGAATTCTTCCGTGTCGACACCGTCAGCTCCAGTGAGTAACTTAAGACCTGTAATCATACTTGAACTTGTCCTTCTTCCGTCCAGTGTGTTCGTGTGTACACATCACAACCTCTCCCCTGTGTGTCTGCCAGCGTCCGGCACTGTCGCCCTCTCTACATTACGTATTGTCTGACACGCTGAAAATTCATTGTGTGATCTACATGAACTTTAGCAACAGATTGCATGAAAGAAAACTAGCGTGGATCTGTTGCTGATATTATTACTCGTACACACTCGTTAAATTATACGACCCTTCTGAAGACCCTCTTATTCTCAGACGAATTCGAGACTTTCTCTCCTCTAAATCTCAAGATTTATATAATTCTTCTAAAATCGCCAGCAATTTTAGGAATCTTTCATGTGAATACCAATACATCTACTTTTGTAGATTACAATTAGTCTTAGAGAATGACTCATGTTATAAGAGATATGTACGAAAGGAAAAAAAAAAAATTGGGAAGTCGATATTTCTCGTACCAGAACACGTCCTGTGAGACCAACATTACTGGAATTCTTACACTTCCTCCACCACACCTGTCACCTACGTCAGCAGTCCTACCTACGTCAGGGGTCTTCTCCAGCAGTCTGCAACACCCGTGCGTCACGGGTGTTCTCCAGCAGTCTGCAACACCCGTGCGTCACGGGTGTTCTCCAGCAGCCTGCAACACCCGTGCGTCACGGGTGTTCTCCAGCAGTCTGCAACACCCGTGCGTCACGGGTGTTCTCCAGCAGCCTGCAACACCCGTGCGTCACAGGTGTTCTCCAGCAGTCTGCAACACCCGTACGTCACAGGTGTTCTCCAGCAACCTGCAACACCCGTGCGTCACAGGTGTTCTCCAGCAGCCTGCAACACCCGTGAGTCACAGGTGTTCTCCAGCAGCCTGCAACACCCGTGAGTCACAGGTGTTCTCCAGCAGCCTGCAACACCCGTGACGCACGGGTGTTCTCCAGCAGTCTGCAACACCCGTACGTCACAGGTGTTCTCCAGCAGCCTGCAACACCCGTGCGTCACAGGTGTTCTCCAGCAGCCTGCAACACTCACGCATGAGATGATATGACTTTCACACGTCCTTCAGTAATTCCATGATCCCTCGCGGGTTGCTCTCTCTCTCTCTCTCTCTCTCTCTCTCTCTCTCTCTGTTGTTCACATAGTTCAGGGTTGTTCTGTATGGACAGTGCCGGGGTTCTGACCCGTGCATGTTGACCCAGGTCCCCCTGGTCCCCTCCACCCCCACCCACGGACGCCCCAGGCCCCCTCGGTCTCCTCCACCCACGTAGGCCTCAGGCCCCCCCCTGGTCTGCTCCACCCACGTAGGCCCTAGGCCCCCCCCTGGTCTGCTCCACCCACGTAGGCCCCAGGCCCCCACTGGTCTCCTCCACCCACGTACACCTCAGCCCCCCCCCCTGGTCTGCTCCACCCACGTAAGCCCCCCCCCCTGGTCTGCTCCACCCACGTACACCTCAGCCCCCCCCCCCCCCCCCCCCCCCCCCCCCGGTCTGCTCCACCCACGGGAGAAAACTGTTCTCTGACGCACGAGACTCCAGCATTTCGGAACAGGTGACGCGGGCAGAGGTTATTTTTTCCCCCTGGCAGGAGCTGCGCAAGACGGCATTGTTGAATCAGGTGACGGGCATCACGTGTGGCCGGGCGGAGGCGAGGTGTTTGGCAGGAGGAGGCGTACCACCACCACCACCACCACGATCCCTCGGTGATCAACGATACCGTACACGTCCACGTGTGTGTGTGTGTGTGTGTGTGTGTGTGTGTGTGTAACGACGGCGGGGATGCAGCCAGCCAGCTGTTGGCAGCTGCTGCAGGAGGCTGGTGGTGTGGCGAAAGCCGGAGTGGTTGCAGTCTGCGAATGATACACTTTAAGTGTGGTGAGGGAGGGTGGCGGGACTGCTTGATGTTATGAGAGAGACGTGGTTCTGCAGGTGTGCTGCAACATAGAAAACGAAGGGGTTGAGGGACTGGCCCCGTGCGAATAAAGACACAGAACACAGTCTTTTTTTCTTTGTTTAAGGTGTGAAAATGGGTTTATCCTGTCAGAGGCAGCCATATATATATATATATATATATATATATATATATATATATATATATATATATATATATATATATATATATATATATATATATATCTGTGTGCGTGTGTAACTGCTTGTAGTCGTGGTCAAAGCATATAAATACAATCTTTCTTTATCAAGATCAAATTCTACATCAACCAGAAGGAGTACAGAGGACTTCTGTTCCAGGGAGGAACGTCGGCCCAGATGGAGGCTGTGGGAGACTGACCCGTGACCAGCCTGGGGTAAGGGCTCTTCAGAGAGGTGTTGGTGTCGAGAGCCGAGTGCGCTGCCTGTGACTCGTTATGGTCGGTCAGGACACTTATGGGTTGTACGAGCTTTTGAGAACTCAGCTCATCTTTTACGTCGCAGGCCATAGGGCGTCGGGCGACTGGCATGTTTGACACCGTTCTGTTAAGACAAAACCATCAAGTTTGGTGAGAGGCGAACAATGTAGCACTCGACTCTTTGTGAATAGTGTAGAGAGTGTATAACCTTCATGAAGAATGGTGTATAATAACCAGGGCGGCGGATCTCCACTGTCAGGCCTGGTCCTGCTTCAAGGGTAACACAAGCCGTTAACACTGCCGACCCTCACAGTATGTAGAGTACATAGCTGGAAGACAGAACATTGTAGCAGATGGGTTGCTGCGGTATGTAGCCACGATACCCGAGCTTCCTGCCCGAGATCCAGATGAGCTAAGTAAGCGAGGAGCAACTGAATGACCCAGTCTGGTCACAGGTGATAAAGTACTTCCGTAAGGAGACTCCGAACTTGACAGTTAAACCTCCTGTTCCAGTTAGGGAAATTCCTCTTCCAGGATAAAGTAGAGTACAGAGAAGTGACACTAGGAACACCTGGTCCTACAGTCAGTCATACCAAGTAACTTAATAGCTACCAAAGCTACCCCATGCTGCTCATCCAGGGAAAGAAAGATGCATTAAGCAGACTCGGTTAAAGTAATTTTGGCCTAAGATGGCAAAACCAATTGCACAGTAAGGAGACACATGTTGCACACGCCGTCAGCATAAAGGTAACGTAATGACACCTGATCCAGTTTTGCTGTACCTGGAGGTCATGGAACCATGGGAGGGAGTTTCTATGGACGTACTGACTGTCAGGTTTGTGTTACACTCATCAAGGAAACACCTACTTGCTGGTTCATGATAAACGCATTTACTCGGTATTGTGAACGAGTTCCACCGCCACACAAGACTGCTACAACTGTTGTGAAGGCGTTTAAGGAAAGCATCATGGATCGCCACAGTGCTACACTAAGAGTTCTAATCACATATAAAGGAGGAGAATTTAACAATAAACTCATGGAAGAATTATGTGTCACGTATAACATAAGACCAACATTACCGCTCCGCACCCAGCGTAGAGTGGGTTAGCAGAAAGGTTAGATCGAAAGGTGTTAGAGAGACTTAGAGTAATTATTGATCATCAGATCACTCGTTGAGATGAATGGATCTCTAATGTACAACGCGCCATTAATGCTTCGCATCATTCCACTGTAGGCGACACCCTATTTCATGCGTGACATAGGGATGACGAGAGATATCTGTCTGATCTACTGATGTCTACACCACAGACAGTGTACGATGCTTATAATCATGTAGCACAGAAGTTCTCGTGTACCCAAAGTGCACATCAGCGAATTAGACAGGACACAGGAGGAGCGACACGACAGTTTACACACAAGAACAGGCCAGCTAGACCTAGACAGACCAGAGAAGGTAACTTAGTAGTGGTGAAGAACTTTGGAGCTACAGGAGAGAATGATAAGATAGCACCACATTCTACAGGACCATAAAGGCTACTGCAACACGTGAGAGGACGTGAATATAAACTCACACATTCAGAAACACAAGACGTTCGAGAAGAACAGCTGACGACGACCTTAAGTTACTTAGCAATTATGAGGACACTGAGGACCTTGAACCTGGTACGGAGACCTCTGCCTCAGTTGACACGTAAACAAGTACACCTCGGGATGATACTACATGCCTAAACCATTTTCATGATCTACACCAAGACCCAGATCCTTAAGATAACTAAAAGCTGCATCATCCAGTCGACAGGTTCAACATAGGCATTTCCACGCCTTAATGCCTCCACTGTTAGTGACAACACTAACTTTATAAACGTCACACACACTTGAGGTTGAACCCACTAAGGATGTTACTTGATTTAGGTTGAAGAAACAGTTATATTTCGGTGTGAAGGAATATATATATATATATATATATATATATATATATATATATATATATATATATATATATATATATATATATATATATACACGTACATGCCCTACAGACCTTTCCATGGCTAACCCAGACGCTTCACATGCCCTGGCTCAATCCATTAGCAGCACGTCCACCACGGTATACCACATCGTTCCAATTCACTCTATTCCTTGCACGCCTTTCACCCTCCTGTGTGTTCAGGCCCCGATCGCTCAAAATCTTTTTCACCCCATTCCTCCACCTCCAATTTTGTCTCCCGCTTCTCCTTCTTTCCTCCACCTCTGACACATATATCCTCTTTGTCAATCTTTCCTCACTCATTCTCTTCATGTGATCAAACCATTTCAATACACCCTCTTCTGCTCTTTGAACCACACTCTTTTATTACCACACATCTCTCTTACCCTTTCATTAATTACTCAATCAAGCAGATGTGTGTGTGTGTGTGTGTGTGTGTGTGTGTGTGACCCGACCTTCAGTACCACAGGTTAACGCATGCAATAATCGGCCATCTTTCGTGGAGTAAGTGGGAAAGTTTGTACGGAACCCGTCGGGAGACTAGCGACCCAGCTGGGTACGTTTGACTGTGGTTGTTTACACATTCATTCACTTTCCTACCCTGTCTACTCATTCGTGCAGATGTATCTATATGGACAGATAAATAACTGGACATCTACTCGTATTCTCATGTACACATACACAAGGTTTTGACCCATATAAGGCTCATGGTCCTGACGAAATTCCACCGTATGTACTGAATATATACGTACAGATACGCGAGACAAACCATCCACCAGAGTCCAACATTGGGAGAACAATTAAGAAGATATAACATAAGGCCATAACTATACCATGTTTCTCAAGTTTAGTCATCGCACCTAAAGAAGCACAAAGAGCTAACAGAGAACGTCCACAGGAGGGCAGGAGTTGAACATGTCAGTGAGAGAGGCAAAGTGTCAGGGGAATGGATATGGCCAAGCATCATACCTGACTGTAAGAAACGAGACCTCCAGACCGGATTCACTCGCCAGTGTAGTGAGCAACGCTCTGGAAAATGTAAAGAGAAAGCAAATGAATGACCTCCTACACATGGGGGAAGTACCTGCGGGAGAGACAGCACCGTTAGGGTAAGGAGGTCACGTGCAGTAAACCACTTAGAGTTCCACGCGAGAGTAAGATCTGTTTTAGAAAAAAAAAAGAAAAAAAAGACGAGGTTTGTATCTGCACTCTCGAAAAACAAGTGACATTGTGTCGCATGGGAGGCTGATCTAAAAGCTGGACCACCAGGCAAGAATGAGAAGGAAACCGCGTCGATGGCCAGAAGGCTTTCTTAGTGGACAGGAACAGAGGATGCACGTCAGAGGAGCCTTCGCCAAATGGGTCAAGGAGACCAGCGGAGTGCCACAGGGTTCTGTTCTGGAATCATTACTTGCCTGAAAGTACAGAATCCTATCTTAAGACGTTTGCAGGTGGTGCAAAAGTTCTGAGGGAAGGGAAAAGCTTCGAGGATTGCATCAACTTACAAGGGGACCGAAACAGATTCCAAAGTTGGTCTGAAACGTGGTTGATGAAATTACACCTTGGTGAATGTAAAGTCATGAGGGTAGGACAGTGTAAGAAGGCCTAGGATCATCATCTAGCGAGAAATATGCCTCAGGACTGTGTGTGTGTGTGTGTGTGTGTGTGTGTGTGTGTGTGTGTGTGTGTGTGTGACCCGACCTTCAGCACCACAGGTTAACGCATGCAGTAATCGGCCATCTTTCGTAGAGTAAGTGGGAAAGTTTGTACGGAACTCGTCGGTGAGTAACTAGCGACCCAGCTGGGTACGTTTGACTGTGGTTGTTTACACATTCATTCACTTTCTTACCCTGTCTACTCATTCGTGCAGATGTATCTATATGGACAGATAAATAACTGGACATCTACTCGTATTCTCATGTACACAGACACAAGGTTTTGACCCATATAAGGCTCATGGTCCTGACGAAATTCCACCGTATGTACTGAATATATACGTACAGATACGCGAGACAAACCATCCACCAGAGTCCAACATTAGGAGAACAATTAAGAAGATATAACATAAGGTCATAACTATACCATGTTTCTCAAGTTTAGTCATCGCACCTAAAGAAGCACAAAGAGCTAACAGAGAACGTCCACAGGAGGGCAACAAAGACAGTAACGTTATCAAAAGAGCTGACTTACAGGGAAGTGCTTGAGGCTTTGAATCTTTAAAACAAATTGAGTAAGAAAACGGCAAAGAATTCCTCGAAATAGATATAAAGATAAAGCAACAAGAGAAAGTAACAGGGAATCAAGCAAAAAGCTTAAGGCATAAAAGTGCTGGATGAATGGAATAGTATGACTCAGGACGTGGCTGATGCAGACAACATACATAAATATAAGATGTATGACAGTAGACAATTTTCAAGGGACTGGGGCCCCACTGGAATAAAATTCCCTCCCCATACTGTATAAAATGGATCATTTATTTCAAAAATCCACGCACAAACACGACTGTAAAACTCACTTTCCCTACAATAGAAGCAGGTATCTAAAAATAGAAATAGACATTACACATTCATATATATATATATATATATATATATATATATATATATATACAGAGAGAGAGAGAGAGAGAGAGAGAGAGAGAGAGAGAGAGAGAGAGAGAGAGAGAGAGAGAGAGAGAGAGAGAGAGATGTACACTTACACCTCTAAAACTTTTGTGATTGTAAAGAAAGTTGTCTTAATCTTGCTAGGTAACGTTAAAGCCAGTTTTCAATGTAATGTCTTCACGTATTGGTTTCCTACGTGAGGGTCATGCTGATATCTTCTTGTCCAAGCCTGGCATCTTGTAATGTGCTTCTAGATTTCGTGAGACCATTGATTGCTTTTTCTAAAGTTATTTCACGTACATAACTGAGTTCTTAGGTCATGATGTATGGTTTTGTAAGATAGTTTGCCGAATGTTGGAGTAAGTAGGTACCCAAAATGTCATATATATATATATATATATATATATATATATATATGCATGTATCTAAATTTCTAATAGGGGAAACAAAAGTAGGAGTCATGCGGGGAGTGCTCATCCTTCTCGAAGGCTCAGATTGGGGTGTCTAAATGTGTGTGGATGTAACCAAGATGAGAAAAATTGAGGAGATAGGTAGCATGGTTGAGGAAAGGAATCTGGATATTTTGGTTCTGAGTGAAACGAAGCTCAAGGGTAAAGGGGAAGAGTGGTTTGGGAATGTCTTGGGAGTAAAGTCAGGGGTTAGTGAGAGGACAAGAGAAAAGGAAGGAGTAGCACTACTCCTGAAACAGGAGTTGTGGGAATATGTGATAGAGTGTAAGAAAGTACACTCTAGATTATTATGGCCAAAACTGAAACTGGATGGAGAGTCATGGGTGATTACTGGTGCCTATGCACCTGGTCATTAGAAGAAAGATCATGAGAGGCAAGTGTTTGGGGAGCAGCTGAGTGAGTGTGTAAGCAGCTTTGATGCACGAGACCTGGTTATAGTGATGGGTGAGTTGAATGCGAAGGTGAGTAATGTGGCAGCTGAAGGTATAATTGGTTTACATGGGGTGTTCAGTGTCGTAAATCGAAATGGTGAAGAGCTTGTGGATTTGTGTGCTGAAAAAGAATTGGTGACTGGGAATACCTTCTTTAAAAAGAGATATATACACAAGTATACGTATGTGAGTAGGAGAGATGGCCAGATGGCGTCACTGGATTACGTGTTAATTGATAGGCGTGTGAAAGAGAGACTTTTGGATGTTACTGTGCTGTGAGGGGTAGCTGAAGAGATGACTGATCACTATCTTGTGGGGGCGAAGGTGAAGGTTTGTAGATGTTTACAGAAAAGAAGGGAGAATGTTGGAGAGACGAGAGTAGTGAGAGTAAATGGGCTTGGAAAGGAGACTTGTGTGAGGAAGTACCTGGAGAAATTGAGGGCACAATGGCAAAAGGTGAGAGCAAATGACGTAAGGGGAGGGGGGGGGGGGATGGGATGTATTTAGGGAAGCAGTGTTGGCTTGCGCAAAAGATGCTTGTGGCATGAGAAAGTTGAGAGGTGGGCAGACTAGAAAGGGTAGTGAGAAGCGGGATGAAGAAGTAAGATTGTTAGTGAAAAAAGAGAGAGGCGTTTGGACGATTTTTGCAGGGTAGTAGTGCAAATGACTGGGAGATGTATAAAAGAAAGCGGCAAAGAGGTCAAGAGAAAGGTGCAATAGGTGAAAAAGAGGGCAAATGAGAGTTGGGGTGAGAAAGTAGCATTAAATATTAAGGAGAATAAAAAGATGCTTTGCGAAGAGGTACATAAAGTGCGTAAGACAAGAGATCAAATGGGAACATCGGTGAAGGGGCAAATGGGGAGGTAATAACAAGTAGCGATGAGGAAGGCAAATGAGAGTTGGGATGAGAGCGTAGCATTAAATCTTAGGGGGAATAAAAAGATGCTTTGGAAGGAGATAAATAAAGTGGGTAAGACAAGAGAACAAATGGGAACATCGGTGAAGGGGGCTAATGGGGATGTAATAACAAGCAGAGATGAAATGAAAAGGAGATGGAGTGAGTATTCTGAAGGTTTGTTGAATGTGTTTGATGATAGAGTGGCAGATATAGGGTGTTTTGGTTGGGGTAGTGTGCGAAGTGAGAGGGTCGGTGAGAATGGTTTGATAAACAGAGAAGAGGTAGTAAAAGCTTTGCAGAAGATGAAAGCCAGCAAGGCGGTGGGTTTGGATGGTACTGCAGTGGAATTTATTAAAAAAGGGGATGACTGTGTTGTTGATTGATTAGTAAGGATATTCAATGCATGTATGTATCATGGTGAAGTGCCTGCGGATTGGCGGAGCGCATGCATAGTGCCACTGCACAAAGGCAAAGGGGATAAAGGTGAGTTTCAAATTACAGAGGCATAAGGTTGTTGATCATTCCTGGGAAATTACATGGGAGGGTATGGATTGAGAGGGTGAAGGCATGTACAGCGCATCAGATTGGAGAAGAGCAGTGTGGTTTCAGAAGTGGTAGAGGATGTGTGGATCAGGTGTTTGCTTTGAGGAATGTATGTGAGAAATACTTAGAAAAACAGATAGATATGTATGTAGCATTTATGGATCTGGAGAAGGTATATGATAGGGTTGACAGAGATGCTTTGTGGAAGGCTTTAAGAATATATGGAGTGGGAGGCAAGTTGCTAGAAGCAGTGAAAAGTTTTCACCAAGGATGTAAGGCATGTGTGCAAGTAGGAAGAGACGAAAGTGACTAGTTCCCAGCGAATGTCGGTTTGCGGTAGGAGTGCGTGATGTCTCCATGATTGTTTAATTTGTTTATGAATGGATTTGTTAGGGAGGTGAATGCAGGAGTTTTGAAGAGAGGGGCAAGTATCCAGTCTGCTCTGGATGAGAGGGCTTGGGAAGTGAGTCAGTTATTGTTCGCTGATGATACAGCGCTGGTGGCTGATTCGGGTGAGAAACTGCAGAAGTTGGTGACTGAGTTTGGTAAAGTGTGTGAAAGAAGAAAGCTGAGAGTAAGTGTAAATGAAAGCAAGGTTATTAGGTTCAGTAGGGTTGAGGGATAAGCTGATTGGGAAGTAAGTTTGAATGGAGAAAAACTGGAGGAAGTGAAGTGTTTTAGACATCTGGGAGTGGACTTTGGAGCGGATGGAACCATGGAAGCGGAAGAGAGTCACAGGGTGGGGGAGGGGGCGAAGGTTCTGGTAGCGTTGAAGAATGAGTGGAAGACAAGAACATTATCTCGGAGAGCAAAAATGAGTATGTTTGAAGGAATAGTGATTCCAACAAGGTTATATGGTTGCGAGGCATGGGCTATAGATAGGGTTGTGCGGAGGAGGCTGGATGTGTTGGAGATTAAATGTTTTAGGACAATGTGTGGTGTGAGGTGGTTTGATCGAGTAGGTAATAAAAGGGTAAGAGAGATGTGTGGTGATGAAAAGAGTGTGGTTGAGAGAGCGGAAGAGGGTGTGTTGAAATGATTTGGTCACATGGATAGAATGAGACAGGAAAGATTGACAAAGAGTATGTATGTGTCAGAGGATGAGGAAACGAGAAGTGGGAGACCAAATTGGAGGTGGAAGAATGGAATGAAAAAGATTTTGAGCGATCAGGGCCTGAACATACAGGAGGGTGGAAGGCCTGCAAGGAATAGAGTGAACTAAAACTATGTGGTATACCAGTGTGGAAAGGTCTGTGGGGCCTGGATGTGGAGAAGGAGCTGTGGTTTCGGCGCATTACGCATGAGAGCAAGAGACTGTGAACGAATGTGGCCTTTTTTTGTCTTTTCCTGGCGCTACCTCGCTGGATGGGGGGGGGGGGGACTGTTTCATGTGTGGCGGGATGGCGATGGGAATGACTTGCATGACATGCCCGACGTATGTCTTTGGCTTCGAACAAGTTGAAAGAAGCTGATGTCGTTGAGATGCTACACTCACATGGAGAAGACGTGGCCAAGGAAGACTCTGTTATGTCGTCACAAGAGTGGGATCTAGAGGAGGAGGAGGAGGAGGAGGAGGAGGAGGAGGAGGAGAGTGTAGAGGCCTCAGCCACCCCAAGTCTAGTGAACAGAGACCAGTTCTTTCACGTCTTCACGTGTGTTGACAATGTTACTGATATCACGTGAGACAATTATCTCGGTCGTGAACGCAGCCTGCAGGTGTGCAGACTGACGGAGGCAGCCGTCACCTGCTGCAGGAAGGTCCACGGTGAGAGGAAAATAGTGAATATAACGATCAATATCAGACTTCCGACCGAGACCGACCCCAGTGATATGACCTCCTCAGTACTACAGTGGGAGGCTGACGCTCCTCCTGCTGCCCCTCCCAGTGACCCCTTCACCCTTCCTCAAAATGTTCTACCACCCCTCTTCCTCGCTGCATCATCTCACACGGCAGGCACAAACACACGTATGACAATAGAAGAAATGTCCAGCAGGCATTATATTAATTGATAGGCGTGTAGAAGAGAGATTTTTGGATGTGATTGTGCTGGTAGGATGTCTGATCACTATTCCATGGAGGCAAGGGTAAAGATTTGTAGAGGTTTTCAGGAAAGACGAAATACTGTCGGTGAAAAGCGAGTAATGAGGGTAAGTGAGCTTGGGAAAGAGACTTGTGTGAAGAAAGACCAGAGAGATTGAGCGTAGAATGGCAAAATGTGCGAGCAAATGAAGCAACGGGAGTGGGTGAGGAATGGGAGGAATTCAGGGAAGCAGTGCTGGCGTATGCAAGAGATGCATGTGGCATGCGAAAGGTGGGAGGTGGGCAGATTACTAAGGGTAGTGAGTGGGGGGATGAAGATGTAAAGTTGCAACTGAATGAGGAAAGTGAGGGGTTTGGGTAGTACTTACAGAAAAGGAGTACAAATGATTGGAAGATTTGTTAGAGAAAGTGGCAGGAGGTCAAGAGGAAGGTGCAAGGGTTGAAAAAGAGGGCAGATGACAGTTGGGGCGAGAGAGTAACATTAAACTTTAGGAAGAATAAGATGTTTTGAAAGGAGGTAAATAATGTGCGAAAAAACAAGAGAACAAATAGTAACTTTGATGAAGAGGGCAAAAGCGGAAGTGTCAACAGTTAGCGGTAATGCGAGGCAGATAAGAAATGAATATTTGGAAGGACTGTTGAATGTGTTTGATGATAGAGTGGTAGTTGTAGGGTGTTTGGGGCAGGATGGTTTGCGGAGTGAGAGAGTCATGCAGAGTAGTTTGGTGAAGAGGGAAGAGATGGTGAAAGCCTTGCTTAGATGAAATGTGGCAAGGCAGCTGGACTGGATGGCGTTGCAGTTAGATTTATGAAGAAAGTGTATGACTGTATCGGTTGGTAAGGATTTTCAGTGTTTGTATGGATCATTGTAAGGAGCCTGAGGATTGGTGGAAAGTATGTATAATGCCATTGTTTAAAGATAGGGGGGATAACGGTGAATTTCCCACTACAAAGATATAAATTTGTTGAGCTGACCTTGTAAGTTATATGTAAGGGTACTGACTGATGTGCAGAACATCAGACTGGAGAGGAGCAGCGTGGTTTCAGAAATGATACAGAATGTATGGATCAGGTGTTTGCTTTTTGCTGTAAGGAATGCGTGCGAGATATATTTTCAGAAGCAGACATATTTGTACGTGGCATTTATGGATTAGGAGAAAGCATATGATAGGGTTGTTAGAGATACCTTTTAGATGGTTTTAAGAATATAAGGTTTGGGAAAAAAGCTACTAGAAGCAGTGAAAAATTTTCATCAAGGGTGTAAGGCATTATGTGCACGAGTAGGAAGAGAGGAGAGTGAAACTTTCAAGCGATAGTTGGTCTTCGACAGGGGTGTGTAATGTCACCATGGTTGTTCAGTTTGTTTATGGATGTGGGGGAGAGGGAGTTAAATGTGAGAGTCGTGGAGAGAGAGAGAGAGAGGTGAGTATGCAATCTGTGCGAAATGTGAGGGCCTGGGAAGTGTCAGTTGTTTGTTGATGATACAGCGCTGGTGGCGGATTCGAGTGAGAAACTGTAGAAGTTGGTGACTGACATTGGTAGAGTTTGTCAAAGGACGAAGTTGAGAGCAAACATGAATAAAAGCAAGGTTATTAGGTTTAGCTGAGTTGAGAGGCAGGTTAGTTGGGATGTGCGTTTGAATGGAGAAAAATTGGAGGAAACGAAGTGTTTTAGATACCTGGGAGTGGACATGGCAGCGAATGGAACCATGGAAACGGAAGGGAGTCATAGGATGGGTGAGGGAGCAAAGGTTTTGAGAGCGTTCAAGAGTGTGTGGAAAGTGTGAGTCATCTGGGAGGGCAAAAATACGTATGTTTGAAGGAATAGTAGTACCAACAGCAATAATATATGGATGTGAGGCACGAGCTATAGATAGAGTTAGGCGGAGGAGGATGGATATATTGGAAATCAAATGAGATAGTTTGATCGAATAAATAATGAAAGTGCAACATGGTTGTGTGGTAATAAAAAACGTGGTTGAGAGAGCAGTGTGTTGAAATGGTTTGAACATATGTAAGAATGAGCGCGGAAATGTTCACAAAGAGGATATATGTGTCCGAAGTAGAGGGAACAAGGAAAACAGGAAGACCAAATTGCAGACCAGGGGATGGATGTGAAGTGGCCGAAGTAAACCATGGCAAGGTCTTCTGGAGCTTTGGTTCCGTTGCATTACACACTTCAGCTGGAGTTCTAATCGGCCGGACCAGCGGCAAAAATGGCGGTCGCAGAAAGCAGGGGAACACGGCTGAGGAATGAGAAACACGGCTGACCGAGAATAAGGAACGCGGAGCGGCGTCAGGCGAGGTAGCGCTCTCTCGTGGGAACATTTACACTTGTATGCTAGTATCTTACTCAGTTTCTCTGAAGAAAGCTTCAGCATAACCCGAAACGTTAGGAAAATATAACTCAGAAGCTCTCCCTTGTGTTTACTCACCACCCCAATTTACCTATTTGTCATAGTAAATAAATGACACACACACACACACAAATATATATATATATATATATATATATATATATATATATATATATATATATATATATATATATATATATATATATATATTTTTTTTTTTTTCTTTTTTTTTTATACTTTGTCGCTGTCTCCCGCGTTTGCGAGGTAGCGCAAGGAAACAGACGAAAGAAATGGCCCAACCCCCCCCATACACATGTATATACACACGTCCACACACGCAAATATACATACCCACACAGCCCTCCATGGCTTACCCCAGACGCTTCACATGCCTTGATTCAATCCACTGACAGCACGTCAACCCCGGTATACCACATCGCTCCAATTCACTCTATTCCTTGCCCTCCTTTCACCCTCCTGCATGTTCAGGCCCCGATCACACAAAATCTTTTTCACTCCATCTTTCCACCTCCAATTTGGTCTCCCTCTTCTCCTTGTTCCCTCCACCTCCGACACATATATCCTCTTGGTCAATCTTTCCTCACTCATCCTCTCCATGTGCCCAAACCACTTCAGAACACCCTCTTCTGCTCTCTCAACCACGCTCTTTTTATTTCCACACATCTCTCTTACCCTTACGTTACTCACTCGATCAAACCACCTCACACCACACATTGTCCTCAAACATCTCATTTCCAGCACATCCATCCTCCTGGGCACAACTCTATCCATAGCCCACGCCTCGCAACCATACAACATTGTTGGAACCACTATTCCTTCAAACATACCCATTTTTGCTTTCCGAGATAATGTTCTCGACTTCCACACATTCTTCAAGGCCCCCAGAATTTTCGCCCCCTCCCCCACCCTATGATCCACTTCCGCTTCCATGGTTCCATCCGCTGCCAGATCCACTCCAAGATATCTAAAACACTTCACTTCCTCCAGTTTTTCTCCATTCAAACTCACCTCCCAATTGACTTGACCCTCAAAACTACTGTACCTAATAACCTTGCTCTTATTCACATTTACTCTTAACTTTCTTCTTCCACACACTTTACCAAACTCGGTCATCAGCTTCTGCAATTTCTCACATGAATCAGCCACCAGCGCTGTATCATCAGCGAACAACAACTGACTCACTTCCCAAGCTCTCTCATCCCCAACAGACTTCATACTTGCCCCTCTTTCCAAAACTCTTGCATTTACCTCCCTAACAACCCCATCCATAAACAAATTAAACAACCATGGAGACATCACACACCCCTGCCGCAAACCTACATTCACTGAGAACCAATCACTTTCCTCTCTTCCTACACGTACACATGCCTTACATCCTCGATAAAAACTTTTCACTGCTTCTAACAACTTTCCACCCACACCATATATTCTTAATACCTTCCACAGAGCATCTCTATCAACTCTATCATATGCCTTCTCCAGATCCATAAATGCTACATACAAATCCATTTGCTTTTCTAAGTATTTCTCACATACATTCTTCAAAGCAAACACCTGATCCACACATCCTCTACCACTTCTGAAACCACACTGCTCTTCCCCAATCTGATGCTCTGTACATGCCTTCACCCTCTCAATCAATACCCTCCCATATAATTTACCAGGAATACTCAACAAACTTATACCTCTGTAATTTGAGCACTCACTCTTATCCCCTTTGCCTTTGTACAATGGCACTATGCACGCATTCCGCCAATCCTCAGGCACCTCACCATGAGTCATACATACATTAAATAACCTTACCAACCAGTCAACAATACAGTCACCCCCTTTTTTAATAAATTCCACTGCAATACCATCCAAACCTGCTGCCTTGCCGGCTTTCATCTTCCGCAAAGCTTTCACTACCTCTTCTCTGTTTACCAAATCATTTTCCCTAACCCTCTCACTTTGCACACCACCTCGACCAAAACACCCTATATCTGCCACTCTATCATCAAACACATTCAACAAACCTTCAAAATACTCACTCCATCTCCTTCTCACATCACCACTACTTGTTATCACCTCCCCATTTGCGCCCTTCACTGAAGTTCCCATTTGCTCCCTTGTCTTACGCACTTTATTTACCTCCTTCCAGAACATCTTTTTATTCTCCCTAAAATTTAATGATACTCTCTCACCCCAACTCTCATTTGCCCTTTTTTTCACCTCTTGCACCTTTCTCTTGACCTCCTGTCTCTTTCTTTTATACATCTCCCACTCAATTGCATTTTTTCCCTGCAAAAATCGTCCAAATATATATATATATAAGCGCCCACACACGCAGATATACATACATATACATTTCAACGTATACATACATATACATACACAGATAAATACATATATACACATGTACATATTCATACTTGCTGCCTTTATCCATTCTTGTCACCACCCCGCCCCACGTGAAATGGCACCCCTCTCCCCAAGCGCGGGTGCGAGGTAACGCAAGGAAAAGACAACAAAGGCCACATTCGTTCACACTCAGTCTCTAGCTGTCATGTATAATGCACCGAAACCACAGCTCCCTTCCACATCCAGGCCCCACAAAACATTCTATGGTTTACCCCAGATGCTTCACATGTCATGGTACAATCCATCGACAGCACGTCCACCCCAGTATACTACATCGTTCCAATTCACTCTATACCGTGCACGCCTTTCATCCTCCTGTATGTTCAGGCCCCGATCGCTCAAAATCATTTTCATTCCATTCTTCCACCTCCAATTTGGTCTCCCACTTCTCGTTCCCTCCACTTCTGACACATATATCCTCTTTGTCAATCTTTCCTCACTCATTCTCTCCATGTGACCAAACCATTTTAATACACCCTCTCTGCTCTCTCAACCACACTCTTTTTATTACCACACATCTCTCTTACCCTATTATTACTTACCCGATCAAACCACCTCACACCACATATTGTCCTCAAACATCTCATTTCCAGTACATCCACCCTCCTACGCACAACCTTATCTATAGACCATGCCTCGCAACCATATAACATTGTAAGAACCACTATTCCTTCAAACATACCCATTTTTGCTCTTCGAGATAACGTTCTCGCTTTCCGCACATTCTTCAACGCTCCCAGAACCTTTGCCCCCTCCCCCACCCTATGACTCACTTCCGCTTCCATGGATCCATCAGCTGCTAAATCCACTCCCAGATATCTAATATATATATATATATATATATATATATATATATATATATATATATATATATATATATATATATATATATTTTCTTTTTTTTCTTTTTTGTTTTGTCGCTGTCTCCAGCGTTGCGAGGTAGCGCAAGGAAACAGACGAAAGAAATGGACCCACCCATCCCCATACACATGTATATACATACGTCCACACACGCAAATATACATACCTACACAGCTTTCCATGGTTTACCCCAGACGCTTCACATGCCCTGATTCAATCCACTGACAGCACGTCAACCCCGGTATACCACATTGATCCAATTCACTCTATTCCTTGCCCTCCTTTCACCCTCCTGCATGTTCAGGCCCCAATCACACAAAATCCTTTTCACTCAATCTTTCCACCTCCACTTTGGTCTCCCACTTCTCCTCGTTCCCTCCACCTCCGACACATATATCCTCTTGGTCAATCTTTCCTCACTCATTCTCTCCATGTGCCCAAACCATTTCAAAACACCCTCTTCTGCTCTCTCAACCACGCTCTTTTTATTTCCACACATCTCTCTTACCCTTACGTTACTTACTCGATCAAACCACCTCACACCACACATTGTCCTCAAACATCTCATTTCCAGCACATCCATCCTCCTGCGCACAACTTTATCCATAGCCCACGCCTCGTAACCAAACAACATTGTTGGAACCACTATTCCTTCAAACATACCCATTTTTGCTTTCCGAGATAATGTTCTCGACTTCCACACATTTTTCAAGGCTCCCAGAATTTTCGCCCCCTCCCCCACCCTATGATTCACTTCCGCTTCCAAGGTTCCATCCGCTGCCAGATCCACTCCCAGATATCTAAAACACTTTACTTCCTCCAGTTTTTCTCCATTCAAACTTACCTCCCAATTGACTTGACCCTCAACCCTACTGTACCTAACTACCTTGCTCTTATTCACATTTACTCTTAACTTTCTTCTTTCACACACTTTACCAAGAGAGAGAATGAGTGAGGAAAGATTGACCAAGAGGATATATGTGTCTGAGGTGGAGGGAACGAGGAGAAGTGGGAGACCAAATTGGAGGTGGAAAGATGGAGTGAAATAGATTTTGTGTGATCGGGGCCTGAACATGCAGGAGGGTGAAAGGAGGGCAAGGAATAGAGTGAATTGGATCGATGTGGTATACCGGGGTTGACGTGCTGTCAGTGGATTGAATCAGGGCATGTGAAGCGTCTGGAGTAAACCATGGAAAGCTGTCTAGGTATGTATATTTGCGTGTGTGGATGTATGTATATACATGTGTATGGGGGTGGGTTGGGCCATTTCTTTCGTCTGTTTCCTTGCGCTACCTCGCAAACGCGGGAGACAGCGACAAAAAAAAAAAAAAAAAAATATATATATATATATATATATATATATATATATATATATATATATATATATATATATATATATATGTTGAAATGTATAGGTATGTATATGTGCGTGCGTGGACGTGTATGTATATACATGTGTAAGTGGGTGAGTTGGGCCATTCTTTCATCTGTTTCCTTGCGCTACCTCGCTAATCCGGGAGACAGCGACAAAGTAAAATAAACAAATAAATAAATAGATAAATAAATATATATATATATATATATATATATATATATATATATATATATATATATATATATATATATATATATATATATATTATCCCTGGGGTTAGGGGATTAAGAATGCTTCCCACGTATTCCCTGCGTGTCGTAGAAGGCGACTAATAGGGAAGGGAGCGGGGGGCTGGAAATCCTCCCCTCTCGTCTTCTTTTTTTTTAATTTTCCAAAAGAAGGAACAGAGGGGGCCAGGTGAGGATATTCCAAAAAAGGCCCAGTCCTCTGTTCTTTACGCTACCTCGCTAACGCGGGAAATGGCGAATAGTTTAAAAGAAAAGAAAAGATATATATATATATATATATATATATATATATATATATATATATATATATATATATATATATATGGGTTGTTCAGTGTTGTAAATGGAAATGGTGAAGAGCTTGTAGATTTCTGTGCTGAAAAAGGACTGGTGATTGGGAATACCTGGTTTAAATATTGAGATATACATAAGTATACGTATGTAAGTAGGAGAGATGGCCAGAGAGCGTTATTGGATTACGTGTTGATTGATAGGCGCGTGAAAGAGAGACTTTTGGATGTTAATGTGCTGAGAGGTGCAACTGGAGGGATGTCTGATCATTATCTTGTGGAGGCGAAGGTGAAGGTTTGTAGAGGTTTTCAGGAAAGAAGAGAGAATGTTGGAGTGAAGAGAGTGGTGAGAGTAAGTGAGCTTGGGAAGGAGACTTGTATGAGGAAGTACTAGGAGAGATTGAGTACAGAATGGAAAAGTTGAGAACAAAGGAGGTAATCGGAGTGGGGGAGGAATGGGATGTATTTAGGGAAGCAGTGATGGCTTGCGCAAAAGATGCCTGTGGCATGAGAAGCGTGGGAGGTGGGCAGATTAGAAAGGGTAGTGAGTGGTGGGATGAAGAAGTAAGATTATTAGTGAAAGAGAAGAGAAAGGCATTTGGACGATTTTTGCAGAGAAATAATGCAAAGGAGTGGGAGATGTATAAAAGAAAGAGGCAGAAGGTCAAGAGAAAGGTGCAAGAGGTGAAAAAGAGGGCAAATGAGAGTTGGGGTGAGAGAGTATCATCAATTTTCAGGAAGAATAAAAAGATGTTTTGGAAGGAGGTAAATAAAGTGCGTAAGACAAGGGAACAAATGGGAACATCAGTGAAGGGGGCTAATGGGGAGGTGATAACAAGTAGTGGTGATGTGAGAAGGAGATGGAGTGAGTATTTTGAAGGTCTGTTTAACGTATTTGATGATAGAGTGGCAGATATAGGGTGTTTTGGTCGAGGTGGTGTGCAAAGTGAGAGGGATAGGGAGGATGATTTGGTAAACAGAGAAGAGGTAGTAAAAGTTTTGCGGAAGATGAAAGCCGGCAAGGCAGCGGGTTTGGATGGCATTGCAGTGGAATTTATTAAAAAAGGGGGTGACTGTATCGTTGACTGGTTGGTAAGGTTATTTAATGTATGTATGATTCATGGTGAGGTGCCTGAGTATTGGCGGAATGCTTGCATAGTGCCATTGTACAAAGGCAAAGGGGACAAAGTTGAGTGCTCAAATTACAGAGGTATAAGTTTGTTGAGTATTCCTGGGAAATTATATGGGAAGGTACTGATTGAGAGGGTAAAGGCATGTACAGAGCATCAGATTGGGGGAGAGCAGTGTGGTTTCAGAAGTGGTAGAGGATGTGTGGATCAGGTGTTAGCTTTGAAGAATGTATGTGAGAAATACTTAGAAAAGCAAATGGATTTGTATGTAGCATTTATGGATCTGGAGAAGGCATATGATGGAGTTGACAGAGATGCTCTGTGGAAGGTATTAAGAATATATGGTGTGGGAGGCAAGTTGTTAGAAGCAGTGAAAAGTTTTTATCGAGGATGTAAGGCACGTGTACGTGTAGGAAGAGAGGAAAGTGATTGGTTCTCAGTGAATGTAGGTTTTCGGCAGGGGTGTGTGATGTCTCCATGGTTGTTTAATTTGTTTATGGATGGGGTTGTTAGGGAGGTGAATGCAAGAGTTTTGGAAAGAGGGGCAAGTCTGCAGTCTGTTGTGGATGAGAGAGCTTGGGAAGTGAGTCAGTTGTTGTTCGCTGATGATACAGCGCTGGTGGCTGATTCATGTGAGAAACTGCAGAAGCTGGTGACTGAGTTTGGTAAAGTGTGTGAAAGAAGAAAGATGAGAGTAAATGTGAATAAGAGCAAGGTTATTAGGTACAGTAGGGTAGAGGGTCAAGTCAACTGGGAGGTAAGTTTAAATGGAGAAAAACTGGAGGAAGTGAAGTGTTTTAGATATCTGGGAGTGGATTTTCTCAGCGGATGGAACCATGGAAGCGGAAGTGAATCATAGGGTGGGGGAGGAGGCGAAAATTCTGGGAGCCTTGAAGAATGTGTGGAAGTCGAGAACATTATCTCGGAAAGCAAAAATGGGTATGTTTGAAGGAATAGTGGTTCCAACAATGTTGTATGGTTGCGAGGCGTGGGCTATGGATAGAGTTGTGCGCAGGAGGGTGGATGTGCTGGAAATGAGATGTTTGAGGACAATATGTGGTTAGAGGTGGTTTGATCGAGTTAGTAATGTAAGGGTAAGAGAGATGTGTGGTAACAAAAAGAGTGTGGTTGAGAGAGCAGAAGAGAGTGTTTTGAAATGGTTTGGTCACATGGAGAGAATGAGTGAGGAAAGATTGACCAAGAGGATATATGTGTCTGAGGTGGAGGGAACGAGGAGAAGTGGGAGACCTAATTGGAGGTGGAAAGATGGAGTGAAAAAGATTTTGAGTGATCGGGGCCTGAACATGAAGAAGGGTGAAAGGCGTGCAAGGAATAGAGTGAATTGGAACGATGTGGTATACCGGGGTCGACGTGCTGTCAATGGATTGAACCAAGGCATGTGAAGCGTCTGGGGTAAACCATGGAAAGTTCTGTGGAGCCTGGATGTGGAAAGGGAGCTGTGGTTTCGGTGCATTATTACATGACAGCTAGAGACTAAGTGTGAACGAATGGGGCCTTTGTTGTCTTCCTAGCGCTACCTCGCGCACAGGAGGGGGGAAGGGGTTGTTATTTCATGTGTGGCGGGTGGCGATGGGAATGAATAAAGGCAGACAGTATGAATTATGTACGAGTGTATATATGTATATGTCTGTGTATGTATATATATGTATACGTTGAGATGTATAGGTATGTATATTTGCGTGTGTGGACGTGTATGTATATACATGTGTATGGGGTGGGTTGGGCCATTCTTTTGTCTGTTTCCTTGCTCTACCTCGCTAACGCGGGAGACGGCGATAAAGCAAAATAAATACAAATAAGAAATATATATATATATATATATATATATATATATATATATATATATATATATATATATATATATATATATATATATTATCATTACATAACCCTATGAACCCTTTCACAGGTCGTACCTTGTATTCCACTACGCATCAACACACTCCATCCCGTGCAGGCCTCACAGCCTTCCGCATGTTTAGGCCAAGATTACTCAGAGCATCTTTCACTTCGTCCTGTGTCACCCCTTCCTCCTTGTTCCCTCCACCTCTCAAACGTATATCCTCTTAGTCATTCTCTCCTTACTCAACTTCTTCACACGTCCCAACCATTGCAGCAGACCCTCTTCAGCTCTCTCAAACACATTCCACTTGATATCCACACCTCTCTCTTGCCCTCCCATTCTCTACTCGACCAAGCCTCCTCATATCACATATTGCCATCAACCATTCTAATTCTAGCACATCTGTTTCCTTCAATACTTTTCCATTTAAGGTACAAGACTCCAACCCGTTCAGCTTTATCGACACAACTAAACCATCAAAAATGCTCATATTTGTTCTCGTAAACAACGATTCCTATTTTTCCCTCACGCCCCACTCAACCCAGGACTTTGCCTTCTTCCCCACTCTATGCTTCATTTCTGCTCCCCAAAGTTTCATCCTTTACCATGTCCATTCCCAGGTATCTAGAACACTCCATTTAGTACAAGTTCTATCCACTGAAAGTTTTACAGTCAAACCAACGTGTCTCCCTCCTTTGCTAAATCTCATTATCTTATTTTGATTCATATCAACTCTCAGCTTCCCTCTTTAACACTCCAAATCTCATACACCAGCTTCTGCAGTTTCCCACTCGAGTTTGCCACCAGACTCATGTTATCTGCAAACAGCAACTAAATCATCTCCCAGACCCCCGCACCTTCAGCATACAGCTAAGCCACCCCTCTCTCCAAGACCTTAGCATTTACTTCCCTCACTGCCATATCCATATCCATTCTAAACAGCCATGGTGACATCATACAGCCTTGATGGAGACCCACCTTCACTTGGAACAGCTCACCTTCCTCACACACTCCTTACTCTTTCGATGAGAGCGCCTAGTATTTTACTTCCCCTACCATATAGTAGTAACTTCTTCGACAAAGCCTCTCTATGAACTCTATCATACAATTCTTCTAGATCAACGAATGTCTCTTTCTTTTTGTACTTTGCTTTCTTCTTTTTCTCTTTTTCTTGTCACAAATTCTTTAAAGTAAATCCCTGTTCATTCATCCTCGGCCTCTTTTAAAATAACATTGTTCCTACCCAGTCTGATGTTTTGTGCCTGCAACCGCCATGCATTCACCACTCTCCCATACACCTTACCAGGTATATTCAACAGACTCATACATCTGTAATCCAAGCATTCACTTTTGCCTCCCTTGCCTCTATATAATGGCACTATACATTCATTCCGCCACTACAATGACAAACCTGACGAACCTGAAATCCCATCCACTCCAGGTGTTTTGCCACACTTCATCTTTCGCAGGGGTTTTCACCACTTTTTTCTTTTCACCCAGTCATTCTTCATGACTCTCTAGCCCTGCATACCCACGCATCCCAAGCACCCAACATCTGCCACTCCATCATCTAACACATCCAAATATTTCATATTACTCACTCCATCTTTTTTCTCTTCTATGGCTTATACCACTAATCTATTTTCCTTCCCTGATGTGCCAATTCCTTCCTTGTCCTCCTCACACTCTTCACCTGCTTCCAAAACATTTTCTTATTCTATCTGAAGTTTGCCGATAATCTCTCGCCTCTTCCTCAGGCCTTGCAGCTCTCGTAATATCTCCGCACACAAGCCTCTTTTGCAAGCTCACTCACTCTCACCACCCTCTTCTCTCCCATTTCATTTCCTCTATTTCTTAAGGCGCTACAAACTTTCGCACTCGCTTCCATCAAGAAAGTGTCAGACATCCCACCAGCTGCTCCTCTCGTTACAATGTCTCCTTGGTACGTCTGTCTAGTAATAGATAATCCTGTAATGCCTGTTGACTCCCACCGACACCCAGCAACGTATATTTGTGTACGTCCCTTTTCTTTCAAGTGTTCTGAATCACCAAAATTCATTTTCAATACACGCTTTCACAAGCTGCTCACCATTTTCATTCACATCTGGTGCTCCACGGCCGCAGATTATACCCTCACCTGCCACATGACGCACTCTCGCATCCAAATTACCCACCACTAATACCCCATTGATCGCTGGCATCACCACTGCTGACACACCTGCTCACCTCCTCCCACATTTTCCTTTGTTCCTCTCTCCGCTTGCTGTGTGTGTGTGTGTGTGTGTGTGTGTGTGTGTGTGTGTGTGTGTGTGTGTGTGTGTGTGTGTTTTATCTTTGTTGTACTGTATGGGGATGGAGTTTCACACTCTTGAACATATCCACCATCATACGACTTTTTAAATTATCTGAGCTGTCTGCATCCACCCACGTCTTCATTCATCTAATCACATTCTATCATCTCACTTACACTATAATGGTATTCCTTCGCATATTTTCCTCTTCATTGATTCCTCGTTAAAGTTTATGTTATATACTCTGGTTGTCATATCCTCTGATTGTCATGTTCTCTGGCTGTCATGTCCTCTGGTTGTTATATTTTCATATCTCTCAAAGACCTGTTCATTATCTACGTCATCAGTTTAATATAAAAACTTAAAACGTTGTGATTGGGTCACCCCTCACTTTTCTCTCCTCCAGAATAGGCAAATTTAATGTCTTTAGCCTTTCCCTCTCACTCAGCTGTCTTAATTCTGGTACCATCTTTGTTGCCTTCCTCTGGACCTCCTCTATCAGCTCCCTGTGCTTCTTGAAGTGCGATGACCAAACCTGAGAGGCAAACTCTATATCTGCCCCAGCTAGTTTGTCGAACGTTTCCTAATCTATGTACTCAAAAGGTAACTTAATAACTTCCAGCAAATAGTCTCTCCCTGAGGTGAAGCTCTGGCCACACACTGGATACAAAGATATTTTCCTATTGTCCAAGTTCTTCTCACTCACAGATTACTACAGTTTATTTCTAGTTTGATAATACTGATGACAAGTCCTCCTTCCACTGTGCTCCATCCTCAGTGCTTTACATTTACTCGGGTTGAATTTCATGAACCATGTATCGGGCCGGTGTTTGAGTCTGTCTGTGTCCTCTTGTAGCTTCATGTAATCATTACCAGCTCTCTACCTTCCTCACGCCCTTGGTATCATCCGCCAATATAATTATGATTCCTGTCCTTCTTGCATGGCATTTACATGAATCAAGAAGAGCGATGCTTTTAAGAACTTTTTCCCGAACCCTCCTTCTCCATATGAAGCGTACGGTACCCATGTTTTACTCCACAGTTGATTGCAATAGAACCTTATGTACCAGTGATCTCTAGTAAGGCTATGGAACTCCATTTCCCAAACTATGTTCTCAAAGAAAATGTAGGCAAGGTTGCGCTCATACTGAGGCTAGGTGGTGCAGGGGAGGAGTGGCCGGTGCAGGGGAGGAGTGGCCGGTGCAGGGGAGGGGCGTGATAATGGTTGTGGCGGGTGCAGGGGAGGGGCTTGATGAGTGTCGGGGCGGATGTAGGGGAGAGGTGGGGCGATGGCTGTGGTGGGTACGGGGGTGGGTGGGGTGTGGGGGGGGGGGGGGGTAGGTGAAAGGCAATGGCCGAGTGATGGTCGGGAAGCGTGTAGGGGATAGGCGGGGTGAGGGGAAGGGCAGGCCAGATACCAGGAAACCTGATGGTCGATAACGAAATTATCTGCAGTCCTAATCTCATCTGCAGTAGATACAGGACAGTGAATTAGACGGCTACTCACCGACCACCACTCCCTCCGGCACAACAGATGGTAGGGGGAAAATAAATAAAGTTGAGAAGTAACAACATATACTATGGAAACTATAACATACTGCCAAGGAACTTTTGTAAGAAAGCGTGAACGAGAGAAGTCCCCTAGTGTAACTGTGATGGGTTTCTCCAGGGTGGACCTCTTAAAGGAAGAAGAAGAAGATGTTGAGTGGCTACGGAGCAGCTATCTTTTATCTTTGTCTGGAGACGGGTTTCCCTGGTGACAGGTGTATCACTGAAGTCTTTGTCTACTCTTGACCCGAAAGGTACTGATAATCTTCGTATTTATCGTGGAAACGTTTTGTCCCAATGTTCTACAGGCCCAGAAACGTATGCCCACGTTGCTAATACATCTCCTGCTTATAGATTCCTCGTTATTCCTTGTCGTATGAATCTCTGTATCTTATGTGCAGAGAATTTTCACCTTTTCCCTCGTCACAATGGCCATCATGAAATCTACCATTAGATCCCCTCAGAGTCTGCGTTATTTTTAGGGAGAATCTTGGGTGTCCGAATCTTTCCTCATCAAGCTGATTTCTAAATGAGGGAAGCAGTGTTGTTGCTTAGAAATAAGTATTATGGGGAAAGACTTAGAGACGGGTGCAGGAGATGGGTAGGTGTAGGGGAATCGACGGGCGCAGGGAATGGACGGGTGCGGGGAAGAGGCGCTTGCTGGAGATGGGCAGGTGGAGTAGAGGGACGGGCGGAAGCAATAGACAGGCAGGTTGGTAGTCGGGAAGCATGGGCTGGGCGGGGTGAAGGTTGCTGGGGGGGACAGGGTGAGGGTCATGCCGGTCGTGGGTTGGAGAGAGAAGGACTGGTGGTCGTGTGGCTGGGAGGGAGAGGACTGATGGTCATGTGGCTGGGAGGGGGAAGACTGGTGGTCGTGTGGCTGGGAGGGAGAGGACTGATGGTCATGTGGCTGGGAGGGGGAAGACTGGTGGTCGTGTGGCTGGGAGGGAGAGGACTGATGGTCATGTGGCTGGGAGGGGGAAGACTGGTGGTCGTGTGGCTGGGAGGGAGAGGACTGATGGTCATGTGGCTGGGAGGGGGAAGACTGGTGGTCGTGTGGCTGGGAGGGAGAGGACTGATGGTCATGTGGCTGGGAGGGGGAAGACTGGTGGTCGTGTGGCTGGGAGGGAGAGGACTGATGGTCATGTGGCTGGGAGGGGGAAGACTGGTGGTCGTGTGGCTGGGAGGGAGAGGACTGATGGTCATGTGGCTGGGAGGGGGAAGACTGGTGGTCGTGTGGCTGGGAGGGAGAGGACTGATGGTCATGTGGCTGGGAGGGGGAAGACTGGTGGTCGTGTGGCTGGGAGGGAGAGGACTGATGGTCATGTGGCTGGGAGGGGGAAGACTGGTGGTCGTGTGGCTGGGAGGGAGAGGACTGATGGTCATGTGGCTGGGAGGGGGAAGACTGGTGGTCGTGTGGCTGGGAGGGAGAGGACTGATGGTCATGTGGCTGGGAGGGGGAAGACTGGTGGTCGTGTGGCTGGGAGGGAGAGGACTGATGGTCATGTGGCTGGGAGGGGGAAGACTGGTGGTCGTGTGGCTGGGAGGGAGAGGACTGATGGTCATGTGGCTGGGAGGGGGAAGACTGGTGGTCGTGTGGCTGGGAGGGAGAGGACTGATGGTCATGTGGCTGGGAGGGGGAAGACTGGTGGTCGTGTGGCTGGGAGGGAGAGGACTGATGGTCATGTGGCTGGGAGGGGGAAGACTGGTGGTCGTGTGGCTGGGAGGGAGAGGACTGATGGTCATGTGGCTGGGAGGGGGAAGACTGGTGGTCGTGTGGCTGGGAGGGAGAGGACTGATGGTCATGTGGCTGGGAGGGGGAAGACTGGTGGTCGTGTGGCTGGGAGGGAGAGGACTGATGGTCATGTGGCTGGGAGGGGGAAGACTGGTGGTCGTGTGGCTGGGAGGGAGAGGACTGATGGTCATGTGGCTGGGAGGGGGAAGACTGGTGGTCGTGTGGCTGGGAGGGAGAGGACTGATGGTCATGTGGCTGGGAGGGGGAAGACTGGTGGTCGTGTGGCTGGGAGGGAGAGGACTGATGGTCATGTGGCTGGGAGGGGGAAGACTGGTGGTCGTGTGGCTGGGAGGGAGAGGACTGATGGTCATGTGGCTGGGAGGGGGAAGACTGGTGGTCGTGTGGCTGGGAGGGAGAGGACTGATGGTCATGTGGCTGGGAGGGGGAAGACTGGTGGTCGTGTGGCTGGGAGGGAGAGGACTGATGGTCATGTGGCTGGGAGGGGGAAGACTGGTGGTCGTGTGGCTGGGAGGGAGAGGACTGATGGTCATGTGGCTGGGAGGGGGAAGACTGGTGGTCGTGTGGCTGGGAGGGAGAGGACTGATGGTCATGTGGCTGGGAGGGGGAAGACTGGTGGTCGTGTGGCTGGGAGGGAGAGGACTGATGGTCATGTGGCTGGGAGGGGGAAGACTGGTGGTCGTGTGGCTGGGAGGGAGAGGACTGATGGTCATGTGGCTGGGAGGGGGAAGACTGGTGGTCGTGTGGCTGGGAGGGAGAGGACTGATGGTCATGTGGCTGGGAGGGGGAAGACTGGTGGTCGTGTGGCTGGGAGGGAGAGGACTGATGGTCATGTGGCTGGGAGGGGGAAGACTGGTGGTCGTGTGGCTGGGAGGGAGAGGACTGATGGTCATGTGGCTGGGAGGGGGAAGACTGGTGGTCGTGTGGCTGGGAGGGAGAGGACTGATGGTCATGTGGCTGGGAGGGGGAAGACTGGTGGTCGTGTGGCTGGGAGGGAGAGGACTGATGGTCATGTGGCTGGGAGGGGGAAGACTGGTGGTCGTGTGGCTGGGAGGGAGAGGACTGATGGTCATGTGGCTGGGAGGGGGAAGACTGGTGGTCGTGTGGCTGGGAGGGAGAGGACTGATGGTCATGTGGCTGGGAGGGGGAAGACTGGTGGTCGTGTGGCTGGGAGGGAGAGGACTGATGGTCATGTGGCTGGGAGGGGGAAGACTGGTGGTCGTGTGGCTGGGAGGGAGAGGACTGATGGTCATGTGGCTGGGAGGGGGAAGACTGGTGGTCGTGTGGCTGGGAGGGAGAGGACTGATGGTCATGTGGCTGGGAGGGGGAAGACTGGTGGTCGTGTGGCTGGGAGGGAGAGGACTGATGGTCATGTGGCTGGGAGGGGGAAGACTGGTGGTCGTGTGGCTGGGAGGGAGAGGACTGATGGTCATGTGGCTGGGAGGGGGAAGACTGGTGGTCGTGTGGCTGGGAGGGAGAGGACTGATGGTCATGTGGCTGGGAGGGGGAAGACTGGTGGTCGTGTGGCTGGGAGGGAGAGGACTGATGGTCATGTGGCTGGGAGGGGGAAGACTGGTGGTCGTGTGGCTGGGAGGGAGAGGACTGATGGTCATGTGGCTGGGAGGGGGAAGACTGGTGGTCGTGTGGCTGGGAGGGAGAGGACTGATGGTCATGTGGCTGGGAGGGGGAAGACTGGTGGTCGTGTGGCTGGGAGGGAGAGGACTGATGGTCATGTGGCTGGGAGGGGGAAGACTGGTGGTCGTGTGGCTGGGAGGGAGAGGACTGATGGTCATGTGGCTGGGAGGGGGAAGACTGGTGGTCGTGTGGCTGGGAGGGAGAGGACTGATGGTCATGTGGCTGGGAGGGGGAAGACTGGTGGTCGTGTGGCTGGGAGGGAGAGGACTGATGGTCATGTGGCTGGGAGGGGGAAGACTGGTGGTCGTGTGGCTGGGAGGGAGAGGACTGATGGTCATGTGGCTGGGAGGGGGAAGACTGGTGGTCGTGTGGCTGGGAGGGAGAGGACTGATGGTCATGTGGCTGGGAGGGGGAAGACTGGTGGTCGTGTGGCTGGGAGGGAGAGGACTGATGGTCATGTGGCTGGGAGGGGGAAGACTGGTGGTCGTGTGGCTGGGAGGGAGAGGACTGATGGTCATGTGGCTGGGAGGGGGAAGACTGGTGGTCGTGTGGCTGGGAGGGAGAGGACTGATGGTCATGTGGCTGGGAGGGGGAAGACCTCGTTCTCACCCATACCGCCATCGCCGCCAGATCGGTAAGTCGTCAGAGAATCCTCAGCTCAGTGTATACACCGAGTGCATATGTCTCGTATACCGCTCCTGCTTACCTTTATGTTCACACTCAACCACTGGATAGGTTGCCTTCAAGCTCCTCCATCTTCCAGGCACACACGGAGCCATTTCAGTTTCTTCTATGAATTTTCGCCCCACAAATTGGGCAACCATTAGATGCCAGGTAGCAGAACACGGGGTGGGCAGACCCAGAGTTGGACGGACCAGGTGCTGCGCCTTCTGCAGGACAGTGCTAGGGTCCGTGGCTTCCCTACCTCTCCTTCCTCCCCACCTCACCACGAGGGAGCCACATGACAAGATAACAAGACAGGTTATCGGGTGACGAACTTATCATGGAAGTCTTCAATATTCTTTTTTATTAATCTGATTTGATAATTGTTGAAGTGAGAGTAAGAATGTAACTGAGAGAATCTTTCTGATATTAAAAGTAACTGCACACTATACTTTATAAGCAGGCACCCATACCTTCATAAGACTAGCCCTGATTTTAAAATTTCAGACGAATAACAGTTACGAGAGAGACATACAGAGTAATACAAGTAAGTTGTACAATAATCTCAGAAATGAAGTAGTCTTCAGCCAGCCAACTTTCCATTATTAATAACTTGCCATCAGATTGTGTGGTATACTCCAGGTATACTGTGCCACTCCGGCAGTGGTGTGTACAGGCTAGGTCGCCGGCCGGAACCAACCTCACGGCCCAGCGCCGCCCCTCCCGCCTCCCGCCACCTATGCACATTTTATTTCAAATCTCGCCGTTATTGATCCCTTGGGGATGACACTAACCAACCCTTACGTGCAGGCAGCATGGGGACGCTTCTGCCTTGCTGTGTGCTGCCAGAGTAAGTTTGCTTTTGCCTCCGTGAGTCAGAGAGAAACCGCGATGTAAACGTCTTTTGAATCTTGCCTCCAGTCATTACTCGAACTTACGTACAAGCCTAAAACAGTTTTACCTTTTCCTCAGTATCATTGACACGGACTGATTTTAAAAGCATCGAGAGTATACATCAGTCACAGGAAGACAAGTCAATCATTATTTTCTAATTCTTTAAATCTGGACATTTTTTTTTCCCTCGACGTCAACCCCATCCGTCCAGCCTTACACTTAACCTTTGTGTGTATATCTGCCGTGCCCTTGTCTCACCCTCACGGCCAGTGTTACGAACATTATCCCCGCATCTTCACGCGGTCCTGTGCGCCTCTCTTTCTCTCGGGGAAGACGACACCACAAAAACCAGGACGAATTCATAATCAAAACTGTACCGACGACTCTGCAACTTCCTGTATTATGTAACGTAACTTTTTTTTTTCCGTTTACCTTGGCTGAATCTGACTTATGTTTATGAGTAACGAAACTGTTCGACGATTCTGTAAGGCGCACTAGTTTGTGCCCCAGTGCCGCTCGTGTCACCGTTAAGGCCTTTCAACAGCACGTCAGGCCATGCGAGATCTTCACCTCCAGTAGTCAGCAAGGCACCGACACGAGTGGCCTATCGCTCACCAGGGAGACACAGGCGTAGTCCAGGTGGCCAGTCAAAGTTTATCTTGAATTTTAAAACAGCGTAACCTTCCCGACCCTTACCGTGTACATCAGCAAGGATATATATATATATATATATATATATATATATATATATATATATATATATATATATATATATAGATAGATAGATAGATAGATAGATAGATAGATGATTACATAGATAGACATTGTGACATTCATATTATATCCTAAGAGTTAAGGTTACCTATGTTTCTTCTGAAAATTGATCATATCTTTTCTCTCTTCTTTTTCTCACACTGATTGTTTTATAAACATGACTTTGGTCAGATGATCAGTTTATATCCAAGTGTTGTTGTTGTTGTTGTTGTTGTTTCATACGTCCGTGTACATTATCAACATTGCTGTACGGGAAACATATACGAGTTAGCGCCCCAGCAACAGCGTCACAGGAGGTCCTTAACAACGCCTCTCTTCCCGTCCATCTTACCTTCTGCGGCCCTAGCGTCACACCTTCTGCGGCCCTAGCGTTACACCTGCGGCCCTAGCGTTACACCTTCTGCGGCCCTAGCGTTACACCTGCGGCCCTAGCGTCACAGCGCGGGCCCAGGGGCCTCCTGACTGACGCTCAGTAACACATACGCGGTAAGAGAGGAAGAAGAGGAGTTCCCCTTGGGAGGGAGAGGTTTGGGGGGTGAGTCTACCATCTGGAGGTCTCAGCAAATATTCTGTCACAGTAAACAAAGAAAACGGAACGTAACACCACTATCGCCAGCGGTCTCCATATATATATATATATATATATATATATATATATATATATATATATATATATATATATATATATATCCGTGCCTAAGAATGAACAGCAGGATTGACTGTGATCCAACTGCCGCAACCAGAATTCGAACCTGTCAGCTTGATCCTGGGCGGCCCGTGAGTGCGTGCGTACAGGGCATTACCATAACCTCTGCTTCGTTACAATGTTTTCCTCACAATGGATGAGTCGCGCATGAGCGCCCAGTGTTATGGCTGTACTGATCGATAGTTCTCTATACATTTCATTTTCTATCTTGAATTGACCGAGCATCTAATTGTGCCAGGTATGACTGTGCAAACTCCAACGGTCATATATGTGCATTCAGAACTTGTCCTTACAATCATCTCACAAACCTAAAGTTTAATCATTTTCTTTATAACCTGAAGAATGTGTTGTATATCCCCCCCCCCCCCTTAACTAGTCGTAACAGAGTGATGTTGTTCGCTTTAACGACCCTAACAGTCGACATGCCTATGGTCCAGTCGTTAACCACCTAACTATGAACCCCCCCCCCCTCACACAAGCCTGACAACCTGCATCGATCCTGGGGACTCCCAGCGCCCGTCGTCCATATTATGGCACGGCCAACGGCAGCTCGTCTGAACCCCTCGTGCCCCGCCGTCGAACCTGACAGACGTTTTCGTCATTATTTTCACGGTATGCGCAAGTCGGCCGTGGTGGTGGTGGTGGCTCACCCTGGCCGGACACTAGCGGCCGGCCAGCACAAGACCTGCTTCCCTCTGCCTGGCCAGCAGTAACTAGGCTTCCACTTCACCACAAAGACACACGATATTTTTTTACCGTCTCATTTATGTCTTTTCTCGTCATACACAACGGTGTCATAACCCACAATGATTCCTTTAAGATATCAGAGGATAATCTTGGGTTACATCTGATGGTGTTGACGGAATGGCGGGCTAAAGATACGAGTATTTAAAAATCAGGTTGACTTGAAGTGGCAGCGGTTCCAACACAGCCACCACACATTTACACACTCGTTCGGCTTGTCTGGCAAACTTGTAATCTGCTCATGACGCAATGTCCAATGTCGCTCCTTCATGCCACTTCCCCCACTGGTCCCAGAAACTCAAAAGAAAAAAAAGATGACATATATTTGACAGTATGTACAAGATATTTTGAAGCCATTTCCGTATCACAATATTGTGTCAGGAAATGAATGTTTGTCTGTCTCTTGTTCCTTTACGGCGTTCTATTATTGGATTTAAGGGTTTGTGTCACTGTACATTTTATATATATATATATATATATATATATATATATATATATATATATATATATGTAATGTTACTAGACTCCTCCTTCAGGGGGTTGTACTGCGAGTAGAAAGTCACCTGCGACGAGGTTGAATCTTCGTCAGTGGACGAAAAGGAGTGTGGTCTAGTGGAGGACCAACTTACTCCTAAGGAATCACCACTTCCCTGCTGCTGATTGGAGAGAAGCCTAGCAGTTAGAGGAACCGTATAAAAGGGGTGTTGGAGTTAAGTACTTAATTATACCAATTATTCCTATTAATTATACCTTCCTCTCCAAGGATCCCCTTCTATTTCAGCTCCCGCAGCTCTAAGGAAACTAGCCACGTCCATTGGGTGGGACCACAGATGAAGTGGTGTGGTGATTGTGTCTTTGTAGGATAAGCACAGAAGAGTTAATGAGCAGCTACTCAGTGTCCTCACTGTGGAGACTGCATTTTGTGCCTGAATGGTCCTGTGATGTGCTGAGTCGATGTTCGTAGTACTGAAGGGAGGAGAAAGTGTAACTCGCGCACGTCTGGAAAATGTAGTTTTAGATGGATGCACGTCTGGTGGAGTGGAGTTTAAGATTAGTTAGAGGGGACGTGGTTTAACGTCAGTCGAGTCATTATAGTGTGACTGATTTGTCAGAGTTGCGTGTGTTCGGGTGGGAGGCATCTGCAGGTATACATTGCCCAAGTGTGAGGCAGGGGTGAGGATTTTATTAGTAGGTTGATCAAGTGATGATATGGGTGGGAAGGAGAGGGTCAGGCGGTGTTGCAAGGAGCCGAGCTCTGCAATGAAATTACTTTTGTAGTGCAGGTGTTACATGTTTGAGGTCACTAAGTAACCAGTGACTGTTTTTGTTTAGTGTCGTTTGTCGTCTTGCTTCGTCTGTGGTTCAGAGGGTGAGTAACCGCGTAGGATTAGGGTGGAGCGGATGAACTGCTCGGTACAGATACTGAGGTGATTCTCTCTGTTATGAGAAGTTGGAGCTGGCGTGTCCAGGGAATGTTCGGTTTGTTTGCAGGCTGATGTTTGTGGTATGGGGGAGTGAACACCATGTGTCTGTCGTATTTGGTTGGAATTTTGTTCACTGGAATTGGTTGGCCATTCATCAGGGTTATGGGAGAACTTAGGCTGGGTTCACGTCTCCCAGGAGTTGAAGAGGGTAACGCCGGATTCCTCTGGGGAGGAAGATACACTGTTTTGAGAGAGACAGTGATGTAGTCCTTCATGTGTGTTGATATATATATATATATATATATATATATATATATATATATATATATATATATATATATATATATATAATTTTTTTTTTCAAAAGAAGGAACAGAGAAGGGGGCCAGGTGAGGATATTCCCTCAAAGGCCCAGTCCTCTGTTCTTAACGCAAACTCGCTAACGCGGGAAATGGCGAATAGTTTGTGTGTGTGTGTGTGTGTGTGTGTGTGTGTGTGTGTGTGTGTGTGTGTGTGTGTGTGTGTGTGTATTAATAAATCCTACAAACCCTAAACCTCTTTCATGGGGTTCCTGCATCTTCGAAGCTGCGCCCCAACCAGGAACAGGGAAGTGATGGACTCAATTTGAAGCAAGAAGTTCCAAAGACGAGACTGTGCACTTCCTCTCATCCACTGACGATAACGTAAGCCAGCCGAAGGTGACCTTTCACCCGCGGTGTGACTACAAGCAGGCAGAGTCCGGTAACGCCTTATGGTAAGCCTGTGTGATTGTCAGTGAACTATTGTGATCCCAGGATACTCAAGGAACTCCTGGCTCCAAAGGAGAGCGTCCTTTCCCTTCTCCTAAGCGAAATATAGCCTCAGTAGCTGCAGGAGCCCCTTACAAGGGGCCTTCTATGATTATGGAAATGTATATACCGGTGTATGTTTGTGTACGTGTGTGTGGCCGTGTATGCTAATGTGTTTGTGTGCTTATTACTTGTGTTTTACGAGGAAGGAATTTCACACTCGTGTTTCCCTGTGTCCGTGTGTGTATATGTTTGTGTTCATGTGTTTGTATCAACAGTAGTAGTAATGAATAATAATATCAATAGTAATAATAATTATTATTATATTAATAATAACAGTAATAATAATAACTGTTATCATTATTATCATTTTCATTTATTTACGGTTTGTTGAATGAAACGTCTGCCAAGAACAAAAAACATACAAAGAAAACACACACGTTAAAAATCCTGTGTGTTACGACAGGAGGGGAGGATGTCAAACTAGCGCTCTTTAAATAGATATTCGAGGTTATTTAAAGGCAGTTACAGTGGATAGAACAGGGCTGTTGTTCTTTTAGCGGCTTGTATGAACTCGCATGGCTTCGATGTGATTGTGAAGCCGAACTGCAACACGGGGATGAGGGATCTCTTAATGACAGGAGGTGTCTGTGGCGAGGTTATTGCTGTAGCTCTTCTCCCCAAACTGAAGGATGAGGGGCAGGTGATGATGGTTTGAAAGAACTGGAAGGACCAGTGTGTTGAGTGCTTCTGCGCCGCTGTGTGTGTGTGTGTGTGTGTGTGTGTGTGTGTGTGTGTGTGTGTGTGTGTGTGTGTGTGTGTGTGTGTTTGAATGAGTCAAAATTCCTTTATCATTTCTTTAGCAATGGTTTTTTTCCTTCAGTTTGGAGAGGGGGTTTCTGACAACTGATTACCCTGTTGTGGTAAATCACACGACGCGTGCAATGGTTATTACGCCATTTCCTCGGTGAATGTGTTGGTGTTATTTATCGGTATTGTACAGTTGGCTATATTTATCACCGGACTCAGTGTTTTGGGCACTGAGAGGTCGGGGGACGTGTGTGTGTGTGTGTGTGTGTGTGTGTGTGTGTGTGTGTGTGTGTGTGTGTGTGTGTGTGTGATCTATATCTGTCAGAGAGAGAGAGAGAGAGAGAGAGAGAGAGAGAGAGAGAGAGAGAGAGAGAGAGACTGGTAGACCTTCCTTCCATCGACCTGAGGTCTCATGCAGGTCGACCTGTTGCCCTGGAGGTAGTCTTGTCCTCGCCATCCCCTCACAGACGTGCCTGGATGCCCTCACCCACTGCGCCCACCTCGCTGTGTACAGGGAACTCGGCCAGGGCACAGCCACCTGCCACACGGTATTAAAAGAGCACGACAGGTGGTGTCAGACGGTCTTACCGACCGGGGTAGGGGGAGGGTGGGGGTCTGTGCAGGTCTGGTTGGTGGGGCGGTTCATCCTGGTCAGGTGGGAGGGAAGGGAGAGGTGTGGAGATGTGCTCTTCTCTCTCTCTCTCTCTCTCTCTCTCTCTCTCTCTCTCTCTCTCTCTCTCTCTCTCTCTCTCTCTCTCTCTCTCCCTACCCAAACAAAGTAACTGACAGATGAGTCCCAGTAAACAGATAAATAAACACAATCTTAACATCTAACGTATTCCCCCAACCCTTCGTTTACACACATGTATGACCCAAATAGTATACAACCAATATATCTGTAGCTCGCAGATCATGCACACATCAGGCCCGCTACATGACCCCCTCCACCGTTCCGTCACAGGAGAACAAAGACAAGGGCACTGTACTCGTGTACTAAATTAGTGAGGGAATTACTGGTGTATGTGAATGCTTAGTGGAGACGGTGTGTGTGTGTGTGTGTGGGGGGGGTGGGGGGAGGAGCGGCCGCCCCCTTGGCATGACCTTGAGTTTCGCCACAAGTATGTGAATGCTTAGCCAGAAGGGTAAACATTGCCTGTTAGACGCTTGTCATCCACTGTGCATTGTTGCTGCATTTACTGCAGCTTATGTAAAGCTTGATCGGAGGGTAGGAGGACATTTTCTCTCACGAATTTCTACGTGAATGTCTCTGTCTCTGAAAACACTGGGACCCTGGATGCAACAGAGAGTCTTTAGACTCTGGTTTATCCTGCGTACATGAGGGGTCAAGTCAGCCTCATCAGACTTTTAGGAAACCGCCACAAGCCAGTGAAAACACTGAGGTAATCCAGCCCACAGCTGAGGCAGAACACAGGGAGACCCAGACCACGTGTGTGTGTGTGTGTGTGTGTGTGTGTGTGTGTGTGTGTGTGTGTGTGTGTGCTATCTTGCCGGGGAGGAGGAGGACCACGTGTGTACCATCCTACAGGAAAGAGAACCAGACTAAACCATCCAATAGGGGAGGTGGTGGACCACCTGTTTACCACCCTACAGGGGAGATGGGGGACCACGTGTGTATCATCCTGCAGGGGAAGAATCAGACCACATTCGAATCCTCCTTCATCATGGGAGGAGGAGGAGGAGGAGGACGTGGGCACCAACCTATAGGAAGACTCCTTCTTCAGGATTCACAGGGAAAATAGTCGAGGGTAATAGCAGCAGGGAAGGACGAAGTTACAGGATACAATATACAATAACAAGTGGACGTCACTGCATACTGTATGCCCTCCTAGGATGAAGTCATCAGATACAGTATGTTGCAATAGAAGGACGTCATAGGATACATTTTAGTACTGCAGAAGGACCTCGTAGGATAGGTGATGCTGTGACAAGAGGGTCTCTAACCGAGTTGTGAGGATAGAAAGCATCGTAAGGTACACGTAAGGTAAGATGGATATATCTTAGGATACGTTATATTACTGGTCATGACGTTCACTGGCATCCATGTCTTCTCCATCAGGAGAGACCTGGTACCCGCACCTCCTCCATCAGGAGAGACCTGGTACCCACACCTCCTCCATCAGGAGAGACCTGGTACCCACACCTCCTCCATCAGGAGAGACCTGGTACCCGCACCTCCTCCATCAGGAGAGACCTGGTACCCACACCTCCTCCATCAGGAGAGACCTGGTACTCACAGCTCCTCCATCAGGAGAGACCTGGAACCCACACCTCCTCCATCAGGAGAGACCTGGAACCCACACCTTAATCAGGAGAGACTTGGAACCCACATCTCCTCCATCAGGAGAGACTTGGAACTTGGAACCTACACCTCCTCCATCAGGAGAGACCTGGTACCCACACCTCCTCCATCAGGAGAGACCTGGTACCCACACCTCCTCCATCAGGAGAGACCTGGAACCCACACCTCCTCCATCAGGAGAGACCTGGTACCCACACCTCCTCCATCAGGAGAGACCTGGTAGCCAGACCTCCTCCATCAGGAGAGACCTGGTACCCACACCTCCTCCATCAGGAGAGACCTGGTACCCACACCTCCTCCATCAGGAGAGACCTGGAACCCACACCTCCTCCATCAGGAGAGACCTGGTACCCACACCTCCTCCATCAGGAGAGACCTGTGTAATACACCCAGGTAATGTCAACAGTCGTCAGCCTGACGCAGCACAGTCGAGAGCCCCACTCACTTCCTGAAGGAGGCCTAGACAAGCACAGGGCTGGGTGAACGTACGGATGACGTCATACCTGTACACCGTCGCTCCAGCCTCATAACCTATCACCACATCCAGTTCTTATTCTGTTCTCGCCCCAAAGGGTCAGTTTATCGGGTTGCTTCCCCATCACTGCGTTTCCCCACCACACTGTGCTTCCCCACCACTGTGCTTCTCTACCACTGAGCTTCTCTACCACTGTGCTTCCCCACCACTGTGCTTCTCTACCACTGTGCTTCCCCACCACTGTGCTTCTCTACCACTGTGCTTCCCCACCACTGTGCTTCCCCACCACTGTGCTTCTCTACCACTGTGCTTCCCCACCACTGTGCTTCTCTACCACTGTGCTTCCCCACCACTGTGCTTCTCTACCACTGTGCTTCCCCACCACTGTGCTTCCCCACCACTGTGCTTCTCTACCACTGTGCTTCCCCACCACTGTGCTTCCCCACCACTGTGCTTCTCTACCACTGTGCTTCTCTACCACTGAGCTTCTCTACCACTGTGCTTCCCCAACACTGTGCTTCTCTACCACTGTGCTTCCCCACCACTGTGCTTCTCTACCACTGTGCTTCCCCACCACTGTGCTTCCCCACCACTGTGCTTCTCTACCACTGTGCTTCCCCACCACTGTGCTTCTCTACCACTGTGCTTCCCCAACACTGTGCTTCTCTACCACTGTGCTTCCCCACCACTGTGCTTCCCCACCACTGTGCTTCTCTACCACTGTGCTTCCCCACCACTGTGCTTCTCTACCACTGTGCTTCCCCACCACTGTGCTTCTCTACCACTGTGCTTCCCCACCACTGTGCTTCCCCACCACTGTGCTTCTCTACCACTGTGCTTCCCCACCACTGTGCTTCTCTACCACTGTGCTTCCCCACCACTGTGCTTCTCTACCACTGTGCTTCCCCACCACTGTGCTTCCCCACCACTGTGCTTCTCTACCACTGTGCTTCTCTACCACTGAGCTTCTCTACCACTGTGCTTCCCCAACACTGTGCTTCTCTACCACTGTGCTTCCCCACCACTGTGCTTCTCCACCACTGTGCTTCTCTACCACTGTGCTTCCCCAACACTGTGCTACTCCACCACTGTGCTTCCCCAACACTGTGCTTCCCCAACACTGTGCTTCCCCACCACTGTGCTTCCCCACCACTGTGCTTCTCCACCACTGAGCTTCTCCCCCACTGTGCTTCCCCACCACTTGCTTCTCCACCACTGTGCTACTCCACCACTGTGCTACGCCACCACTATGCTTCCCCACCACTGTGCTTCTCCACCACTGAGCTTCTCCCCCACTGTGCTTCCCCACCACTTGCTTCTCCACCACTGTGCTACTCCACCACTGTGCTACGCCACCACTATGCTTCCCCACCACTGTGCTTCTCCACCACTGAGCTTCTCCCCCACTGTGCTTCCCCACCACTTGCTTCTCCACCACTGTGCTACTCCACCACTGTGCTACGCCACCACTATGCTTCCCCACCACTATGCTTCCCCACCACTGTGTTCACTGTTCATCTTCTCCATGTTTTTTTTTGGTAAGTCATCTACGAGATAACTGTTCTACAACTTTGCAGCATCTCAAGCCCACGTCTCTTTTTATCTATCGATCGCTTCGGGACGACCTTTGAACAAGACGGTACGACCTCACGTCAAGCTGACCCCCCCCCTGTGACCTGACGTGTGAGAGTTTGGTTAAGAGTCAACCATCATACCCAAGGGTCGTACCGTCGTGTTCAAGGGTCGTACCCTTGTATCATAGGATCATACCCTCGTACCAAAGGTTCGTACCGTCGTGCCCAAGGATCGTACCGTCGTGCCCAAGGATCGTACCCTCGTGCCCAAGGATCGTACCCTCGTGCCCAAGGATCGTACCGTCGTGCCCAAGGATCGTACCGTAGTGCCCAAGGACCGTACCGTCGTGCCCAAGAATCGTACCCTCGTGCCCAAGGATCGTACCGTCGTGCCCAAGGATCGTACCGTCGTGCCCAAGGATCGTACCGTCGTGCCCAAGGACCGTACCGTCGTGCCCAAGGATCGTACCCTCGTGCCCAAGGATCGTACCCTCGTGCCCAAGGACCGTACCGATGTGCTCAAGGACCGTATCGTCGTGCCCAAGGATCGTACCGATGTGCTCAAGGACCGTACCGTCGTGCCCAAGGACCGTACCCTCGTTCCCATGGACGGTACCGTAGTGCCCTGAGGACCTGCTTTTTCCGTGGGAGTCCCAGGGAAAGCGAAAGTGGTTGATCCAGTGACAGTTCCGACAGAGTGCGTAAGCAAGGCTGGATCTCCTCAGGGGACAGGAAGCTCTTTACTGAACTGCTGATGGTTGGGTAAACCCCACTGTTGTGGGGAACTGGATCTGCTGGTGTGTGTGTGTGTGTGTGTGTGTGTGTGTGTGTGTGTGTGTGGGTGGGTGGGTGGGATGGGTTGGAGTGGGGTGCGTGTAGGGTAATGAATGAGGGGTGGTAGTTCATGTGGGGCCTGAGGAGGAGGGGGGGGGATAGTAATGTGTATCGAGAGAGAGAGAGAGAGAGAGAGAGAGAGAGAGAGAGAGAGAGAGAGAGAGAGAGAGAGAGAGAGAGAGTTATTCATAAATGGCTCTGACAACACCAGCCGATCACTTGACTCAGAGCGGGTCACGGTGAATGTCTCGTCGCGTTCCTCACCTGACGTGGGCAGCATGTCATTAACAACGCCCTACACACCACACACTTGGCTCACACAACACGACAATAGTCCGATGGGTGAGGTGCCCCACCCTCCCCCCCACCCACCCTCTCACATTCTCACAGGGACCAAGAACCCTGTGACGTCACCCACTGGTTTCTGCGTAAAGGCTAATCATAACAGAGCTTCGGGTCGGTCGCACGCGGGGCTGGGATAATCATTCTTACGTCTGCTGTCAGCAAGGGCTATAACATTCGCTCCCGAAACACACACACGCACACACACACAAGCCGGATATTGAGGGTAGGCATATGAAAATTCGCTTGCCACGCCACCTACACGCCCTCTCGCGCCCCCACGCCATACTGCTGGTGCTGGTGCCACACTAACGGAGGGCGCGGGGCCTCAGGGTGAGGCGATCAGGAAAAGGGGAGTGATTGGGTGGCAGGAGGATCTAAAATCCTTGTTACTGTCTTCTGGAGAAAGTCAAGAGTTTGTTTGAGACCCTGTGAGTGGTTAAGTACTGGAACATGAAGGAGTGTGAAGTGAAAGGTACTGGAGGCCAAGTGTATGAGAGAGAAGGTGCTGGAGGCCGAGAGTGTGAGGGAGAAGGTACTGGAGGCCGAGAGTGTGAGGGGGAAGGTACTGTGTGATTGGGAAGGTACTGGAGGCCGAGTGTGTGAAGGGGAAGGTACTGGAGGCCGAGTGTGTGAAGGGGAAGGTACTGGAGGCAGAGTGTGTGAGGGGAAGTACTGGAGGCCAAGTGTGTGAGGGGAAAGTACTGGAGGCCGAGTGTGTGAGGGAGAAGGTACTGGAGGCCGCGTGCGTGAGGGGGAAAGTACTGGAGGCCGTGTGTGTGAGGGGGAAGGTACTGGAGGCCGAGAGTGTGAGGGGGAAGGTACTGGAGGCCGAGTGTGTGAGGGGGAAGGTACTGGAGGCCGAGTGTATGAGGGGGAAGGTACTGGAGGCCGAGTGTATGAGGGGGAAGGTACTGGAGGCCAAGCTTTAATATAATTAGCTTATGATGTAGTCTGTGACCTGCAGGACGAGCAGTAGGGTATAAATCTGTGGATGTTTGATTCGTTTCTTGCTCCCCTTCTCACCACGGCGGACGTCCGTGCCCACGCGCTGCAACCCCGCAGCCCACCATGTTCCTCCGTCGGATCACGTACACCAAAAAAAAAAAAAAAAAAAATTTACACTTGTGACTTGTGGAGCTGATAAGGGAAGCGGCCATAGATCACGGACGGCGATAACAGCAGCGTGGCCGCAGCGTCACTAGTGATAAGAAAACGATTCACGACGTCATGAGACAGACATGGGAGTCGCTCATGCCAGCGCAGGAGACAGACAGGAACATTTTATATGTGCCGGAGCGGCAGAGGGAGGGACAAGCGAAGACGTCAGGGGAACGCTGGAGAGAGAGAGAGAGAGAGAGAGAGAGAGAGAGAGAGAGAGAGAGAGAGAGAGAGAGAGAGAGAGAGAGAGAGAGAGATTCCTACCATCTCAAAAGAGAGAAATACAAGATAGATTCTTGCCACTTACTGAGGGGAAGTAGAGCAAGAGACCTTAATTCCTGTCACCAACTTTAGAAAGAGAAACCAAAAAGTATATAGAAAAACAAAACACAAGAGAGACAATCGGAGAACCCTTGTGACATCATCAAACTAATCCATGACATCATCGAACTAATCCATGACATCACCAGGGACAATAGAACGACCCCTGACGTCACCATAGTAATAAGAGCACCATTCACAAGAGGGCCAGCCAGACACAAGAGTCATCATGAGACGAACAGTCAACCTCGGGCTGAGGGTCCACGACCTCCCTCCCTCCCCTGGTAATACGTCCCTGACGTAAGGGGTCACGACTCGCTCTCAACTTCTGCTGCAACGTCTCCCTGACGTGGCTCTTGACGTCCACCTCTGCTGTACCGTCTCCCTGCTGTGGCTCTTGACGTCCACCTCTGCTGTACCGTCTCCCTGCTGTGGCTCTTGACGTCCACCTCTGCTGTACCGTCTCCCTGCTGTGGCTCTTGACGTCCACCTCTGCTGCAACGTCTCCCTGTTGTTGCTCTTGACGTCCACCTCTGCTGCACCGTCTCCTGCTATGGCTCTTGACGTCCACCTCTGCTGCACCGTCTCCTGCTATGGCTCTTGACGTCCACCTCTGCTGCATCGTCTCCCTGCTGTGGCGTGCCCTCTGCTCTGTACAGCACATCATGTGCGCCCAGTGACGACACACTCGTCTGGAAGGACTCACGGATGCTGGTCGAAGCCCCGTGGGCGGCGTCCTCGGGTCGTGGGAGGGCCTCGAACTCCCGGTTCCTGGGCCACAGTCAGACGTTCATAGGAATGTGTGGTGTGTGAGGTGGAGTACAGGCCTTCCCTAGGTGTGTGGGGTGTGAGGTGGAGTACAGGCCTTCCTTGGGTGTGTGGTGTGTGAGGTGGAGCGCGGGCCATCCCTGGGTGTGCGGTGTGTGAGGTGGAGAACGAGCCATCCCTGGGTGTGTGGTGTGTGAGGTGGAGTACAGGCCTTCCCTGGGTGTGTGGTGTGTGAGGTGGATTACAGGCCTTCCTTGGGTGTGTGGTGTGTGAGGTGGAGCGCGGGCCATCCCTGGGTGTGTGGTGTGTGAGGTGGAGTACAGGCCTTCCTTGGGTGTGTGGTGTGTGAGGTGGAGTACAGGCCTTCCCTGGGTGTGTGGTGTGTGAGGTGGAGCGCGGGCCATCCCTGGGTGTGTGAGGTGGAGTGCAGGCCTTCCCTGAGTGTGTGGTGTGTGAGGTGGAGCGCGGGCCATCCCTGGGTGTGTGAGGTGGAGTACAGGCCTTCCCTGGGTGTGTGGTGTGTGAGGTGGAGCGCGGGCCATCCCTGGGTGTGTGAGGTGGAGAGCGGGCCATCCCTGGGTCATTATCGATGACCAAAGGAACTTGTTTTTGATATTCTTTCTCTATCTTTATCTTCCCTTTCTTCATCTTCTGTTATTCTGCTTTTCTTTATTCATTGCACCTCGTGTATAAACCACTTGGTATTGGAACGATGGGGAGAAAGTTGAGCACTGATAAATTGTAAGTGGTGCTTCACATCAGTGGGGTAGATGTTTCATATCAGTGGGTAGATGCTTCATATCAGTGGGTAGGTGCTTCATATCAGTGGGCAGGTGCTTCATATCAGTGGACAAGTACTTCACATCAATGGGCATGTGGGAGGCAAGTAGATAGGTAAGCAAAGGCCACTGATTTGCACAGCCTCCGGTAGTGTTATCAGTGGTGAGATACGAGCAACAGGAGAACTGATACGAGAGTTTTATCTCTCTCTCTCTCTCTCTCTCTCTCTCTCTCTCTCTCTCTCTCTCTCTCTCTCTCTCTCTCTCTCTTCTCTCTCTCCTCCCCTCCTAAGTTTCCTCCTTAGCTGGTCGTATTTCCTCGTAACTAATTAGCTGAAACTCTCCCTAATTGTCTGTAGTTTGACCAACTTTACCCTCAATTAGTCCCGCCTGACCTCATTTGTTCCCGAATGGCTTGGCCTTACTTGTGACCTTAACCAGTCGTTGGCTCTGGTTGGCTCACGATCTTCGTTTTATCTGCGGTCTTCCTGACGCACGTTGCAATTTATTCTCCTTCCAATTTATTTGCGACCGCGACTCCCCCCGTTTCGTGCGGTTTCTTTATTCGTGAGGCCACTCGTGCGAGAACTATTTCGTCCAGTTTATTCCGGAGTCTCTGTATCCGTGACGCCATTTCTACTAGATTCCCTTTCATTCATCCCCTTCATTCATGATCGAGTTTTCAGACATCATTTATCTGTTACATTCAACTCTTTCTCACGGAAGCCATTTATTCATCCAATATATTTCGACATCCTTTATCAGTGACCCACTTTCTCCCATAACTTACCCATTCGTGACTTCATTTCTTCCAGAACTCCTTTACTCATAACTCATTTCCAGGTAGAACCAATTCATACGTGACCCAATTTCTTCAAAAACGTCTTTGTTCGTGACCCATTTTATTCCAAATCAAATTCATTTGTGAGTGGATTTGTTTTACAAACCATTCATTCCTGACCCACTATCTTCGGGATTACCCTTTATTCGTGACTAATTTATTCCAGAACCTCTGTTTTCGTTACCAATTTTCATCTAAAAGAAAAATTTATTTGTGACTATATTTTTTCGAGACCCGTTTTATGCGACTCAATCTCTCCCAGAACCCCTTTATTCGTCCCAAAATGTCTTCCAATTCTTTCTTCGTGACCCAGTTTCTCCCAGAATCCCCCCCCCCCCATTATTCATGAACCAATCTGGTCCACAACTCCAATATTCGTGACCCATCCCTCCCCGAAGCCATCTTCATTCGTGACCCCCGTCATTCCCTCCCACCAAACTGGATTCGCATGACCTCCTCCCCGTCGTGCCCTTAATTACCCTCCACCTAAACAACCCAACAACACAACACTCTCTTGAAATCCCAGTAAACCAGGGATCACCGCAGGGGGAGGGGGGGGGGGGACCACCATTTCACCTGACCTGATTTATATGCAGAGCCTCAAACCCCCCCCCCCCCCCCACACACACACACACACACACACACACCACCACCCCAAACCTCCTCGGGGCCTGAGGAAGGAGACCAGGGAGGCTGACCAGCCCCTCACTGCTCTCTGGCTGGAATCTGTTCATGTAAGCATAGGCCTTCCCTGCCAACCCCCCTGCCTGCCCATATATATATAACATAGCCCTCCCTGGTTCCCCATGCATAGCACAGGCCCTCCCTGGCACACACACCCCCGCATAGCGTCATGCAGTCTAGTCGAAGTAGTTAGTGTATACACACACACACACACACACACACACACACACACACACAGAGCGCAGACGGCGGCGTAACAGAGTAATACGGTACCAAGTAACAGGGAGGCAGGGAGGGGTGTGAAGGGTTGCAGACTGACCGTCTCACGTTGCACTACTGTGTGCTGACCACACCCAGCAGCAGGGGAGGCAGAGCCTGCCTGCTTCCCCGCCTACCTACCTACCTGTTCACCTACCTTCCTACCTACTTGCTGGCCTACCCACCTACCTACCCGTCTACCTACCTACCTGCCGACCAACCTTCTTACCTAGCTGCTTGCCTACCTACGTACCTACCTACCTACCTACCTTTCTACCTACCTACTTGCCTACCAACCTCCCTACTTACCTGCTTGCCTACCTAAATACCTACCGTCTATCTACCTTTCTACCTACCAACTTGCCTACCAACCTTCCTACCCTAGCTGCTTCCCTACCTACATACCTACCGTCTACCTACCTTTCTACCTACCTACTTGCCTACCAACCTTCCTACTTACCTGCTTGCCTACCTACCTACATACCTACCTACCTGCCTACATACCTACCTACTTACCTACCCCTACCTAACTGCCTGCATGCTACCTGTGCTCCCAAGACCTGCAACATAACCACCTTAATGAACATTTATGCCCTACACATCTCTCTCTCTCTCTCTCTCTCTCTCTCTCTCTCTCTCTCTCTCTCTCTCTCTCTCAGACCCCTGCACTCCGCCGCCGCCACCAGCCATCATGAGACCTGACCTATTTCATCTCTGTCGTCCCCCCATCAAACTCCCCTTCCCTTATACTCTACCATCGGCGTCCATTATACCCCCCCCCCCCCCCCCCACAGCTTCACAAGGTCCTCCTTTGATCCGGTTTATTGCAGTGGATTCCAATTCCCCTTTCTTCGCAAAGAAAAAAAAAAAAGATTGACCCCATTTTCTATTCCCGTGACGTCATGTGCTGGCCAGAATATGAGCCTGACCTCGTTTGTCGCCACGTCCGTGTGACCGTCGCTCTGACCTGATGTTCATCGTTTGGCTTGGAGATTCGTGGAGGGGGGGGGGGCACTATTGTCTTTCAGTCTCTTTCTTTTATTATTATTATGATTATTGTTATCACTATTATTATGATATAATTATTATTATTATTATTATTATTATTATTATTATTATTATTATTATTATTATTATCATTATTATTATTATCATTATCATCATTATTATTATCATTATCATCATAACTATAATTACTGCAATGATCTTTTTTTTCATAACCTGTCAACCGTTTCCCGCGTTAGCAAGGTAGCGTCATAAGAAAAAAAAGGCCTCATTCGCTCACATCCATTTTCAAGTTGTTACATGTAATACACAGAATCCAGAGCCCGCGTATCAAAACCAGGCCACACACTTCTTTCCGTGGTGTCCTTCGGCTGCCTTCATATGCCCTGGTTCAGTTTACTAACAGCACGTCTCTCCCTGCGTATCATATCGCTCCAATTTACTCTATCCCGTACACGCCTTTCACCCTTCCATATCTTCAGGCCTCGAGCGCTATCTTTTCCATTCTGTCCTTCCACAACCAACCACGTCTCCCTCTTCTCCTTGACCCTTCCGCTTCTGACACATATATCCTCTTTGTCAACCTCTCCACACTCATTCTCTCCACATGTCCAAACCATTTCAGCACATCCTCCTCAGCTCTTTCACCAACTCTTTACCACAGCTCTTCACCACACTCTATATCACAGCTCTCCACCACACCCTTTACCACAGCTCTTCACCACACTCTCTATCACAGCTCTTTCTTAACCTATCATTTCTTTCTAGGTCAACTCTCCTCACACCACATACCATCCTCAAACATTTTATATCCAGCATATGTACCCTCTTCTGTACTTTCTCATCTATAGCCCATGCCTCTCATCCGTACAACATTGTTAGGACTACTTTATCTTCAAACATACCCATTTTCGCCCTCCTAGATAACGACTTCACTTTCCAGACATCAATGCTCCCAGAACCTTCGCCCCCTTACCCACCCTGTGACACATCCACGATTTCATGGTCCCATTTGCTGCCATGTCAACTGTCGGGTATATATAACACCCAACTTCTTTCAAGTTTTTTCAGTTCAAACTCATACACCAAGTACTTACTGTTATCTTCATCATCATCATACTTGTTATATTGGTTTTATCATTTTTGTTTGTTATTATCTGTTGTTATCATTATCATTTGTATTATCATTATCATTGTTATTATCATTATCATTTGTATTATTACTATCATTGTTGTTATCATTATCATTATTATCATAAACATACATTCTGTCTATCCACAGCTACGCGTTTATACGTTTAGTAAACAGGTAATGGTACTGATACTAATTAAAGGTTCATCTAATTAACTGCAACCAAAGGCTAATAATAGCCAAAGAAAACACGTACGATAAACAGGGGGGCCAATTAAAAAAGAGGGGTAGGGGTGTTACATGGTCTTCATATACATACAATAGTTTTAGTTGATATAAAGTTAAATGATCACTGGTGATGTTCACAGTAGTTGGGATGGGACTGTCCTCGTCGTGTACTGTAGAGGAGTTGTATGTTAGTGGTTCTGTTGGTGGTTGACTGCTTGGGAGATGGAGGGGAAAGCTGAGAAGGAGAGGACGTGAGACAGAGGAGAAAAGCAATTGTGGGAGTGTAAGGAAGCTGGGGATGGGAAGGACCAGGGGAAAGAAAATGAGACAGCAAGAAATGTGGTAGAGGAGAGAGAGAGAGAGAGAGAGAGAGAGAGAGAGAGAGAGAGAGAGAGAGAGAGAGAGAGAGAGAGAGAGAGTGTGTTATGTGGCAACTGAAGGCCAATCAAGAGAGCAATCTTCCCATCAGGTTTTATGACCATTATTTACGTACAAAAAAAAAAAAAAAGAAAAATGGCCGTCCTGCCATGGCTCGGTAACGAGAGGCAGGTCGGCTCGGTGGGTCGAGAGGCCCATCCAGAGCCTTCAAGAACCCGTCCATCTTGAGGCAAATGGCCCAATCACAGGCTGATGACTTGATCTATATATATGCCGTGGTTAGTCGC
>NC_092233.1:26231680-26284180 GCF_036320965.1 Panulirus ornatus | reverse complement strand
GGGGCGGGGCGGGGCGGGGGCGGGGCGGGGGCGGGGCGGGGCGGGGCCGGGCGGGGCGGGGCAGGATAGGGCAGGGCAAGGCAGAACGGGGCGAGATAGGGTAGGGCAGGCAAGGCTAGGGCAAGGGAGGCTAAGGCAGGGTAGCCCAGCCTCACACGTGTGTGGTGTAGAGGTTGTGCCACACAGCCAGTGGGGCTGGGCGGGGCAGTCCAGCCTCACGGGCAAACATGACCTTCAGGCCAATTAAGTCCTGTGTTGACGGAGATCTTCCGCCGTCGCCGCGACCGTCTATAGTGAGGGTGATAGTAAGGGTGACTGGTGACTGACGGTGATAGTGAGACTGCCTGGTGACTGGTGACTGACGGTGATAGTGAGACTGCCTGGTGACTGGTGACTGACGGTGATAGTGAGACTGCCTGGTGACTGGTGACTGACTGTGATAGTGAGAGTGACTGGCGACTGAATGTGACAGAGGGGAGGGGGGGGGACTGGTGACTGATGGTGATAGTGGGAGTGACTGGTGATTGTGACTGTGACTGTGAGAGCGGGGTGCTGTGGCAATGTAATCAATGCTGCAGTGATGACAGTCCTAGTGTAGAGGTGACACTGGTGCTGCACTGCTGCAGTGGTGAGGGCACTGCTGTACTGGTGACGTAGCTAGTGGTGCTGTGGTGCTTGGAGGGGAGGGGGGAGGGGGGGTGATCAAAGCTGGCAGCAGTGACCTGCTGGGTGACCTGCAGTGAGAACGACAGTGAATACTGAGGAGGTGACACTGCTGACAGTGATGGGCCGAGAGAGAGAGAGGGAGGAATGGTGAGTTGTGAGGGGGGGGGAGGAAGGGTAGGGGGTTAATGTGACGGGGAGGGGGCAGGTAGTCAACATGAGGTGAGAGATCGTACCAAATTTCCCACCACCACCACCACCGCCACAATCGCCAAACCTACCACAATTACCACCACCATCACCACAGCCACCACAACTACCACCACTGTCACCATCGCCACCACCCGTTATGCATCGATCCATCTCCTCCCCCCTTCCCCAACACACACACACACACACACACACACACACGCCACCACTCCCACGAGTGTAAACACCCCCCTCAGCCCCCCCCCCCCCCCTTCTGCCCGTGGCATCGATGCTAAAGTGTCAGGTTCCGTCGGCCCACACGTCCAGGATATGCCACATGTTGTATCTTACAGTCACATGTGTGTTATGTGCCGTATGTCATAGTCACATATGTATATATGCAGACTCTGTAAATGGACTGTATGTCAAATGTGTATATGGAATATATATATATATATATATATATATATATATATATATATATATATATATATATATATATATATATATATATATATATATATACATATATATATATATATATATATATATATATATATATATATATATATATATATATATATATATATAACCTAATTTTCTAACATCATTTTTTTTTACAAACGAGTTAAAAACCCGGTTCACATAAAGTGACAGCAGGTGCCGTGAGGGGATTTGGTGGTGGCCACCCCGGCCACACCAGCTGTTGTCGGTCACACAGACAGAGGTACATGACGAAGGCACCGCTGCTGCTGCTGCTGCACACTCGATATCGGCGATGGCAAGAAATCTCAGCTTCCTTCTCGCGTTGTGATCATAGCCTTGGTGGAAATGCTAATCCTTTGCATTAAACTCAAATTTTCGTCTTGGGACATTTTGGAAGTGTTTGCCAGGGGCTGGTGTGTGTGTGTGTGTGTGTGTGTGTGTGTGTGTGTGTGTGTGTGTGTGTGTGTGTGTGATTACTATTTATGTTTGACAGGGAGAGAGTTCTACACTCGTGTTGCCCCGTCTCTTAACCTTGTATACATGTACCGCGTCTTTATGTATGTGGTGCGCGCGCGCGCGCACACACACACACACACACACCGGCTTAAGCCAGGTACAAACCCATTTATCGACCCAGACCAGAGAAGTGGGTGAACACCTGACTTGGGTGTAGGCCGACTTGCCACACACAAGGTCCGAACCCATGCAGGTCCGACCCAGGGCTGGCCCTTGCTGAATCATGATCATTAACGCTATACCACGGAGGCCCGTGTGTGTGTGTGTGTGTGTGTGTGTGTGTGTGTGTGTGTATAAAATCATGACAGAACAGTCATAAACATTTCTAATGATAACGAGGACATGTTGTCAAGCCTGATCATGAGGTGCCACTTGCCACACACGACCCTTGTGTATGGCGTTACGACCCTTGAGCAACACCATACGACTCTTTCACATGACGCTACGACCCGTGATTCTGATGGCGTGATCCCTGACTCGACCATTAAACTGCTTGGTCAAGAGCCAAGACATCGTACCCAAGGGTCGTACCACGCGTCATGCTCAAGGTTCGTACCGTCGTGCTCAAGGGTCGTACCGTCGTGCTCAAGGGTCGTACCTTCGTGCTCAAGAGGTCGTAGCGGCGTGCTTAAGACGTTAATCATCTTCCAGAAAATTCATAGTTTTACATATTCTCTCTCTCTCTCTCTCTCTCTCTCTCTCTCTCTCTCTCTCTCTCTCTCTCTCTCTCTCTCTCTCTCTCTCTTTAACTATTTATCTCTGCCTGCAAATTACGACAGCAAAGGGGTTTTCGATGGTAACTTCCCTGATATAAATAACCCCGCCTCTCAGAAGAATCTGGAAATTCGGCAGCAACGATGACCCACCAGTCACAAGAGGTGAAGGGGGGTCAGGCAGCCTGGTGCCGCCAGTCACAAGGAGTCGAACTCAGGTACTTCCATGGCGGGCAGGGAGTAGCTTTCACGACCGATGCTACAGAAGACGGAGCGAGTTTTGTGACCACCTGGCCGTTACTGCGAGTGCCACTCCCCCAAGCCTTGTATAACCCACCGTAATTACCGCCAGAATCTTGCCAGTATTTACTTACTCTTTCTTTCAATTTGGTGTAAGTAGCAGCAGCAGCAGCGACAGCACCGGCCAAGAAGGCGAGACAGAATAGCCTGTCTCAGAGGAGCGTAGTCGACTCAGCAGCTGTTGTCGACATTTTGGTGTGAAATTCTAAGATTGTCAGAACAAGAAGTTTACCAGCCTTTACTTCAAGGGAAATTAATGTAAAGGATCTGGTGTGTTTGTCGTAAGACTGAAGTGGAATTGCAGTAAGTGCTTCACGCTGTAACAAAGTTGGCTTTAGCTCACGATTTTTTTTTCCCCTGTGAATTTTAAGTGCCGGAAAACGTCTTCTCTTCCTGATAATAATTGGAGAAACTGCTCCACAGCTTCCAGACGACTTACCTGTTCTTGCTCAGGTGATTAATGAAGAATGTGTAGTTTGTTTACATGTTTAGGGGTATCAAATACAGCGAATCGTTTCGTTTAAGTGCATAGGTAAATAAACAAACAAAACAAGTGACTCTATGACTTAACAGAAAATGGATTTTGTGGTCCATTAAAGAGACAGAAAACGAAGGAAGAAATTGAGAAGTAAAAACAGGAGGACTAAAGTATTGGAAATGAGGAGGAACGTGGAAGTACGTCTGTCTTTTCCTCGTATTTCCGGTTCTTATGAGACGATGAAGCTTACATCTGCCACGTCTGTGTTTATGGCGCATACGTCCACCTGTATCTCATCATCCTCACTGGCTGGTCCATCATCAGCTGGTGTCTCCCTCCTTTGTTCTGCCACTTCCTCATTGACCCACTGTTCTGTTGTTTTACATATACTCTAGCATATTATGTCGTTTTAATTATTGCTTTTGTGTCCTCTGTTTGTTATGACGAGTTGTGGTTTACGGAGGGTATTGTGTAAATAGGTTGGTGGTGTGGCCAGAGTGTCGGCCGTGTTGTGTGGCCCCACCTGGCTCGTACAGGGTAAGAGGTAGAAGTAAACATCGGTAATTACGCCATAGACTGGAGTCAGGGCAGATGTGGGAGCGGCAGGGAGTGTAGGGTAGGTAGGTGTCCGTGTTTATTTAAGAGTGTATCGTAGTGTGCTCTACTGACAACCGTTGTCTTTTGTCTCCCGGTAAGCACGTAACACATTCCCTCAGTGCTGTGTCCTGTCTGACTCAACCCACGACGCGGCTTGGAATATACTGTGTGTAGTGTGGTGTTTAGGGATCACTTGAAGCTTTGTCCTCCAGTGCCCCTGTACCAAGATATGAAAATATGGCTGCATAAGCTAGGCTATGCTATACTATGCTAGGCTAGCTAGGCTAGGCTAGGCTAGGCTAGTCTAAGCTAGGCTACGCTAGGCTAGGTTAGGTTAGGTTAGGTTAGGTAAGGTTAGATTAGGATAGGTTTGTGCTCTAACCTAATCTAACCTAACCTAACCAAACCCTCCCAAACCTAACCTAACGCAACCAAATTTTTCTCATACTTAACCTGGCCTAGAAATATCCTGGAGAGGGAGGGAAGTGGGGCGAATCTTTACATGATCTATGTTTCGAGCCACTTTCAGCCAATATATATATATGTATATATATATATATATATATATATATATATATATATATATATATATATATATATATATATATATTGGAAAGGATCACAATTTTTCGCGTGATCAGGAATATTCCCGAGTCCACAGGGAAAATATAACACGATTAGTTCCCAAGTGCACTTTCGTGTAATAATCACATCATCAGGGAAGACACAAGAGAGAAATATAAGTCAGTTGATATACAACGAAGAGACGTACCTAGGACGCCATTTGGTAAACATGCGATTGTCCAAGACAGACAACGAGCTTATTAACTTATTATATGAACAAGAAGGTGAATTGTTTACAAATTTTATCAACAATAAAGTTATCCAATTTGTATAGACCATCACTAACATTAAGATTATAATTCTTTGTGTATTCAATAATTCAATGATATTTCTCGTGGTACTGGAGTTAGAGTTAATAACTGAGATGGTATTACTCCAGTCAATACAATGATCATAGTTTTTAACGTGATTAAACAAGGCATTTGATTCTTGTCCCGTTCTTAAACTATATCTATGTTGCTTAAGTCTAACAGAAAGATCCATACCAGTCTGCCCAAAATAAAACTTATCACAATTCCTACATAGCACTTTATAAATGCATCCAGGAGAATTTTCTGGTGAGTTCCTTATTTGGATAATCTTTATAGTATTATTGTTGCTGAAGGCAACATTTACATTAAAACAATATGGGAAGTAAAGTAAAATTATTATTAAAAGTGAGAACTAAAAGATTCTTGGTGTCAATGGGAGGTTTGGGCTCAACTCTATAAAATGATTTCTTTGCTAACTTGAAGGGTTTATCAGAGAAAGATCTAGGGTACTTTAACTTAGATCCAATAGAATATATCTTCTTAAACTCATCATCAATATACTCTGGACTGCAAATACTTAATGCCCTAAAGAAAATAGATTGAAATGACATAATTATATTATCATTTCGATCTATGTTCCTTAGGGCATTACGTATTTGCATTCCAGAGTATATTGATGATGAGTTTGAGAAGATATATTCTATTGGATCTAAGTTAAAGTACCCCAGATCTTTCATTGATAAATCCCTTAAGTTAGCAAAGAAATCTTTTTATAGAGTTGAGGCTAAACCTTCCATTGACAACAAAAGTCTTTTAGTTCTCCCTCTTAATAATAATTCTACTGTACTTCCCATGTTAATTAAATCCTTTAATGCAAATGTTGCCCTCAGCAACAATAATACTATAAAGAATATCCTAATCAGGAACTCACCAGAAAATTCTCCTGGATGCATCTATAAAGTGCCATGTAGAAATTGTGATAAGTTTTATGTTGGGCAGACTGGTAAGGATCTTTCTGTTAGACTTAATCAACTTAGTTATTAACTCTAACTCCAATACCACGAGAAATATTTATTTTTGATAAAATTTGTAAACAATTCACCTTCTTGTGCACATGATAAGTTAAAGATACGCTCGTTGTCTGTCTTGGACAATCGCATGTTTACCAAATGGCGTCCTAGCTACGTCTCTTCGCTGTATATCAACTGACTATTATATTTCTCTCCTGTGTCTCCCCTGATGATGAGATTATTACGCGAAAGTGCACTTGAGAACTTATTGTTTCATTTTCCCCGTTGACTCATAGGAATATATACATATGATGTTGCTTCTTATAAAACTATAGAAAAGTAAGAACACACGCCCCCTCCCCCTCCACACACCGCCGTACACATGTGCCCTGCCGTTACAACACACATTGCACAAGGGGGAAGTCGAGTAAGGAGGACGCGCCTCAGGATTCCCCCCCAACAGACACTCACTCGGAAAAAACTTTGACTTCGAGGCACATGTAGGTCACGCGTGTAGGGGACAGGGAGCGGAAATGGAAAGAACAGGTGTGGGGCTGCGGGGTGCCCCAGCCCCTAGGGGGGAAGGGTAGGGCAAAGGGCACAGTCACTAGGGCAAGGATGGGGTGATGGTATGTGGGGGTGAGCACTAGGGTAAGGAAGGGAGGTGGTGTGTGAGGTCGGTATTAGGGTAAAGAAGGGACGTCGAATGTCAGGTCACCAGGCCAATGAAGGGATGTGAAATATCAGGTCATTATGACAACTAAGTGAGGTGGAATGACAGTCCACTAGGGTGAGGAAGGGAGGTGTAAGGTCATGTTAAAGCTTTAGGAAAGGAGATCACAAGGGCAAGGATGGCAGGTCGACGAGTGATCAATGAGGGAAGAGAGAATGGTGGCAAGATGAGAAATGGGGAAGTTTAAGGAAGCGGGTGGCTGGATGAGGAAGGCAGCTCCCATTGCAGATTACACGGGTGAGGAGATCAGAGGGAGAGTGGTATGGAAGGGAAGGTGGGGGTGGTAAGGGGAAGAGAGAGGTAGGAGGGGGCAGGAGGCACCATAAACCTGGTGGGTGAGTGACGGTTTGTATACAGGACCACAGGACAGTGCCAGGCTGGGTCCTCCATATCCTCCTCCATTTCTTGCTTACCCCTGGGACACTGCCCAGCCCCGGGATGTGTCCCGAGCTCCACACGCCCACCGCAAACCCCATCACATTTTCTCTCTCCTAGCCCCACATAGTCACCCCAGGCTCTACACTGTCTCTCCAAGGCTCAGAGGGTTACCTCACGCCCCACACGGTCACCCCACGCCCTATATGATTACCCCACGCACCACACTGTTAACCCAATCCCAACACGACCACCCCAGGACCCACACAGTAACCCATGCCCCACACAGCCACCCCATGACCCACACACTCTTTCCTAATCCCACAGGGCCACCTATGGACCCACACAGTCTCTAATAACCCCACAGAGCTACCGTAGGTCCAACGCTGTCTCCACAGAGCTCCCACAGTGATACCCTAGACCCCGCATTCCCAGCCCAGGCCTCATATTACCCCCCGGAGCACTACTCATCACACATGGCTGGCCAGGACTCTGTCGTTGGACCGCTTAGGCATGCGTGAGGAGGTGGCGGAGAAGAAGAAGGACTTGATGATGACTGACGAAGGTTCCTTGGTGACTGATAAACGTTTCACGGCGACTGACAAAGTCGACTGAAAAGCGTTTCGTGGCGACTGATGAAGGTTCCTTGGCGGGTAACGAAGGTTCCCTAGCGACTAAAGAAGGTTCCTTGACGACTGATAAACGTTTCTTGCTGACTGACGAAGGTTTCTTGGCAACTGACGAAGGTTCCTCACCCTTACGAACTCCTGAGACGGGGGAATAGAAAAACTCCTGAAAATCACAACAAGTACACGCGAGCCACCACAGTCATGCGCCGAGCGGGAGTCAGTTACAGGAAACGGCCCGGGAAGTTACGACCTGGCCGCTGAGTCAACAGTGTGTGTAACGTTATTGCTCAGCCAGGAGGTAAAGTGCGAGACAGAACGTCGCCAGGGGTGCTAAATGATGGCGTGGGTGGGTGGGCATATCCCTCAAGGTCCTGCTGGCAGGCAGGCAGGGGCGTGTGTGGGCGGTCACAGCCCTCAAGGTCCTGCTGGCAGGCTGGCAGGGGCGTGTGTGGGCGGTCACAGCCCTCAAGGTCCTGCTGGCAGGCTGGCAGGGGCGTGTGTGGGCGGTCACAGCCCTCAAGGTCCTGGTGGCAGGCTGGCAGGGGCGTGTGTGGGCGGTCACAACCCTCAAGGTCCTGGTGGCAGGCTGGCAGGGGCGTGTGTGGGCGGTCACAGCCCTCAAGGTCCTGCTGGCAGGCTGGCAGGGGCGTGTGTGGGCGGTCACAGCCCTCAAGGTCCTGGTGGCAGGCTGGCAGGGGCGTGTGTGGGCGGCACAGTCCTCAAGGTCCTGCTGGCAGGCAGGCAGGGGCGTGTGTGGGCGGTCACAGCCCTCAAGGTTCTGCTGGCAGGCAGGCAGGGGTGTGTGTGGGCGGTCACAGCCCTCAAGGTCCTGCTGGCAGGGAGCTGTGGCACAAGGAAATCCTGGTGAGGTCTTGTTTATAGTTGTAGGTTTTGATAACTGGTTGTGTAAATGGTGAGGCGAGGAATGTTTATGCCTGCTCGTTGTATACACCGTGGTGGTGATTGATGGCTAGTCCACTGTGTTACTTTGTGCCGAGCGGCCGTAACACAAGCAGACTCGGCCGGCGCGAGATAGCCACCCCGGCCATGGTCGTCTCTATCCCCATGATGGCTTGACCTTACTGCTGGTAAGGTCTTTGCTATGCGCAGTCTACAGTGGTAACGTTCCCCATTAGCCAGGGCAGCGAGCGGTAGGCCAGACCAGGCCAGGCCGGACCAAGCCGGAGGTGTGTGATAAGTGAAGGCGGTGCCTCCCTGGCCCACTACTGTCATCACTAGTGGCCACTTCCGGTCTCTCTCTCTCCTTTGGCCTCCACTCTCTCATCTGAGACCTCCTCCTGTTCCATCCCTGCCACGCCACGTAGTTCTATCTCGCTGAGAAACTCATCGCGCGAGGCTCCGGACCTCTACATCTTACTTCTGAACTACTTGGCAGCTTTGCCATTCCTCGCCTCCTGGCGCTGCTTGAGTGAACCCAGCCTGAAGGTCCTGCAGTGTGAGGTAGGTGCCAGAGCACCACACTGAGAGAGGAGAGGAGGCTCTTCCCCTCTAGCGGCTGGCGACGTGAGATGGTTCGAGAGTTAGAAGTGAGGCGTCGAGCACATAGCGGAACGTACCGGTTGCATTGGTAAGTGGGTCGACACCACGGGTGTGGGAAGGCGGTGCCGCCCACACTGCCCACTTCTCTCTCTCTCTCTCTTATCTTCCTGTGATATCTTGAGTGGGTCTGTGCCTAGGGCGGCCCCACGGCCGCCTGCATCAACTGATGTCCCAGGTGCCCCTCGCTGGCGAGGCCGCTCTGTGGAATGAGTTCGGGGTCGGAGTTTTTCTCAGTTATCTCCTCCATAATGCGTTGACCGACAGTCTCCTTCCCTTACCAGCCACACACACACACACACACACACACACACACACACACACGGGAAAGGAGACTTCTAGACGAGAAGGACGAGTGGACTGTGTGTTTCTGGACTGCCAGAAAGCATTAAACACTGTACCAGAAACGAAGCTGAATGTTCAGGCAGAAATGAGAGGGAAAAATCCCTAAATGTATAAAGAAAATAATGGAAAGAAAAAAGAACGTATGTCAAAATAGCCTTGTTAAAATGGGTTGGGGTCGCCAGTGACGTATCACAGGGTTCGAACCTTGAACCGTTGCTCTTCTTGATCTATGAGCATGGCTGGCAGGAAGGACTGGACTCGTACCTGAAGATGTTGATAAGTTAATGCCACATTCATGAGGGAAGTCGTGAATGATGAGGACTGCATCAGTTTACATGGGGACCTAGACAAACTCCACAGTAATATGGACTCTGTGAAAAAAGGATACGACAGAAATACCATATAAGAAAGAAGAAAACTGCAGGAATCTCTGTGTTAGAAGGACTTGAGGGGTCGACATTGTACTTAACCTGTCGCTAGAGCCAGAGGCCCACATCAGGAGGATGGAAGAGGACATAAGTTGTCTGTTGGCAAATATCACATCACAATTAAGTACAAAACTAGAATCTAATTCTCAAGTTTGGTCACCACACTAACAGAAGCATAAGGAAATTGCAGAGAAGGTCCAGAAGAGAGCGCAAGAGAGATGGCGCCAGAGTTTAAGGTAAATGGGAAACAATGAAAGGTTAGGGATCATAAACTTTGCCCACTGTGGAAGAGAGAAGAGGAAGGGGTAACGATCACAACCTGTCGTGTTCCTAAACCAGTTTGGCAAAGTCGACGGTGGACAGGTAGGTCCTCGAAAGATGTGAGAGGAGAAGCGGAGGGTCGTAAGAATGAGAAAGAAACGTGTTGGAAAGAAAAATGAAAAGAAATGTTTCTGGTAAAGTAGTGGTGGATGAATGATGAAGATATTGAAGAAACTGTAGATACTGATGTTATACGAAAGTGAAATTAGTTGTAGGACAGAAAGTTCAAAATTCGCTGTACTAACAGGTAACTACAAAATTGTAGTTACACACCCACCCACTCCCCCACCCACCCACACACACACACACACACACACACACACACAAGCCTACAAAAACACACACAAAAAAAACTACAAACCAGCAATTTGTGGCCGTCTACCTGACCCGAACTTATGACACACTTCCATCCAGCGGTTACCAGGCTGGCTAGATACCTGAACACACATGTTGATACGTTGCTTACAAGGCGAGGAGCAGCAGCCTGTGAGGGCGTGTGTGGGGAGGCATTATCTCCGCCACAGGAGAGAGAGAGAGAGAGAGAGAGAGAGAGAGAGAGAGAGAGAGAGAGAGAGAGAGAGAGAGAGAGAGAGAGAGAGAGAGAGAGAGAGAGAGATGACAACGCCAGTAAAAGCCGACCAAGATCACGGGCGTCACGAGTGTGGCTGATGGTGTGGCGATGTGGCACACCCCCAGCTGGGCTACTGGTGCCCGGGTGTTTACTGTCTGGGGTGCAGGTTATCTGTTGTTGATATGCGTGGGTGATGTGATCATCACCTCCTCTCCCAGCCACCTTCCCCCCGGTGGGGGCTGGTGACTGTGGCACCCCCTGTGTCTCTGCTGGACTGTCATTCAACTAAACTGCCTATTTGTAATTACCTGTTTGCAATTTGCCTCATTTTCATCAATTTTGTTGTCCAATTGCCTGTTTATCATGACCTTGTTTTATTACTCATATGTTACAACCTATTTTGCCTACCAATTTCATATTAACCCATTTATAACTAGTTATTACTATAATTTACATGTCAATACCTATTCATACTGTACTGGGAAGGAGTTCCACAGCCGTGGGGAGCCCCATCTCCTCACTCTCCACACCACCATACAACCTTGTGAACGTCTTGTGTGCTGTCCACAGGCAGTGTCTCACAACTCAGCCTCACTGCCTCACTCTTACCTGTCCTGGTACACTACTCACACCTCGAACATGTTGTGGCCTCTCTTGGTGCTCCATCCTAGCATCTTTTTAGACCTGTCTGCTTGTACTGGTGTCGAAGGAGGCATATGTGCATGTGAGTGTGAATATGTACATCCTGCACACACACCACACACACACACACACACACACACACATCAAACTGTCACACGCTGGTACGTGCGACAGAATTATATTGATGTCCGTGTTGTTGTATACGACAAATGCAGAGAAGCCGGTTTGCCTTCGGTGTCGGACGTACGCTGCACGCACCTTGTTCAAGCACGCACGCACGCACGTGCATGAGTGGGATATACTGTGTCTATCATCCTGTTATGTAAGTGTGTGTGTGTGTGTGTGTGTGTGTGTGTGAGGTAATATGTCATAACTTGTGTCTACACACACCTGACATTTACATGCTGTTTTCACATGCTTAGAACCAACTCACTCTGTCTTGCACTACATATAACACACCCTATCTTCCACTACACCCAATACACAACAACTGACATCCTGTATCTCTCACTACACCACTCGCATTTACACTACCTCAAGGTCTTCAGTCTTTTCCTCCACCATCATCTCCCGGAGGTACGTTGCTGGTCCTACCTGCCTGGGCTGCACTGTGAGCCAGTACTTCAGTGGCTGTCATGTGTCAGCCCTTGGGCCAAGGTTTGCTCTATTTTGCGTCTGCTTCAACCACACGTGGGTAGCTGGCTTGTAGTCTACAAACACACAACCCGACCATCCCATACACAACACTTGACAACATGTAACTCACTCGACTCGTTCTTCGTAGCCCTAGATTTTCCTGCGGTGAGCGCTACTCGCTAGCCCTGCCTTCATGGCATAACCTCGTCGTCAGCACTCGTACAAGCACCAACCTGCCACACCCATCCCTCCTTGCTCCGTCATCTGCCATTTCTCTCCAATATTCAACCTCATTCTTTCTTCCATCATGCTAACTCTCACCCACTGTCCATCATTCTTTCTACCATCATGCTAACTCTCACCCACTGTCCATCAATCTTTCATCCATCATGCTAACTCTCGCCCACTGTCCATTCTTTCTTCCATCATGCTAACTCTCACCCACTGTCCATCATTCTTTCTTCCATCATGCTAACTCTCACCCACTGTCCATCATTCTTTCTACCATCATGCTAACTCTCACCCACTGTCCATCATTCTTTCATCCATCATGCTAACTCTCGCCCACTGTCCATCATTCTTTCTTCCATCATGCTAACTCTCACCCACTGTCCATCATTCTTTCTTCCATCATGCTAACTCTCACCCACTGTCCATCATTCTTTCTTCCATCATGCTAACTCTCGCCCACTGTCCATTCTTTCTTCCATCATGCTAACTCTCGCCCACTGTCCATCTACAGGTCTTCCCTCACCCCCTAAACTACCCCTACATCAACTTCCCCATTAACATATCTTTCATCACCCGTACAACAACCCCATCATTAACTAACCCATTATCACTCCCTCCATTAACCTATACCAACCCCTTCATCAACTCCCCCATTAACATACCTTCCATCATATCATCATATCCTAAACGACCCCTACATTAACATCTCCATTAACATACCTTCCATCATATCATCATATCCTAAACGACCCCTACATTAACTTCTCCATTAACATACCTTCCATCATCCCCTAAACTTCCCCTTCATCAGCTACCTCACCAACCCTGCGTACCTCCGCCCTACCCAGCTTATCATAGCAATCCTCCTCCATTAATATCCCTTACCATTCCATTACTCCATGTTTCCATCACAACCCCCTACTTCTCCATCAACTTACCCGCTCCTCCCTCCCCTTCCACACATCCCCTCGCCTCCCCTTCCTATCCCACGACCCACTCCGTCACTCCATCGCCTTGCTACTCCATCGGCGGGGATGACCTCATCAGAGGCTGATCCGCTCAGCCCTATATACATAAGCCCCAGCGACTGACGGCTGATCTCGTCCGAGAGCTGCTGACCTATTTTCAGACGTCTGTGATCGTCTTCGCCTGTGAGACCACGACCGACCCCCTTCTGACCTGCGGAAATCTTGGCTCCCTCTGTAATCCCCTCGCAGTCCTAGTAATCCTAATCGCTGGGTCCGTTTTTATCATGATTTCTATCCACAAGGAGTATGTGTATGGTCTTCTGTGGGACCCCTCCAGACCTTGAGATGGTCTCTAGACTCGCAGATATATTATATTCCCGTCGCCAGATCAAAACAGAGCTACTGTCACCATAATCCTCTTAGACATACGAGTATAAAAGTAATCCTGCGGATTATACCTGAGCAATCGGTCGGATTAATCCATCTTCCACCATACGGATGTAAGTTCAAAGTAATCCCTCATACCACGAGAGCGTGATCATCAAAGTAAGCCCTTCCGGCCGTATCAAAGTAATCCCCGTACATCAGAGGCGGGTTTGATGGAAGTAATCATCTACGCCGCTCCCTCTGGCCAAGGGAATGGGACAGCGACCACGACCCGAGACTAAAAACATCCCGCCTTATCATCACGATCCCTTTAGGTCCCCGGCCTGCCCCCCCCCCCCCCACTCAGACCCACCACTCACCCTACTGTGTCTATGTACTGTACCCACCGTACACTCTATGCTGGCCTCCACATACCCCAAGATATGTTGTGCCCTTCACCCGTACTCTGATATGTTCTGTCTATCAGTATCTACCTCCTCCTCCTCCTCCTCCTCCTACCTCACAATCACACGTACGAGTCAGTAGTAAATCAGGGTCACGTTGGGTCCAGAGGCTTGGGTTACCGCGAGTCCTGAGGTCTGGGTAACCGCAAGCCTATAAGCCAGGGTTACAGTAAGTCTTAAGGCCAGGATGCGGTGGTTGAAGGGATGACACATGGACCTTAATGCGGACCAAACTAGAGTAATGCACTGAGGACGACATTTACTAAACATAAATGGAAAAGATCTGGTGGCAATTACCAGAAGGTCAAGAAGGAAAAGTCCCAGAAGTGATGATCAGTAATGACGTAAAATAAGGAAATACTTTTCCAGTGGCTTCTGTCATATTAAACACAGTACTCAAGTTTTTATAGTAAAAATCCTGATGTACAAAACGAAAGCTCCAGTACGATACGAATTATTCACAAAGGTATGGTTATACCACACTCAGACTACGTTGTTTACTCAGTGAACATACTTGGTGTTCCTGTAACATGCACTCGTTCTTGGAAACACCACATTACAGGAATAGCTAAGTCTGCTTCTAAGAAACTGGGCGTCCTGTTTAGATGTCGAAACTTCTGAACAGTTGCTCCGTTTATACAAATGATTGTCCGAAAACTCCATCAAAAAAAAAAAAAAAAACGATTACAAGAAAGAACAATAAATCTAATTCCGTAACTCAGAAATAAACATCGTCTTAAAAAAAATCGTAGATCTAAAGTCTTCATTCCTCTTCTGATCAGAAAAAACCTGCAAAACTTCAGGTTCAAGTTTATAAATGTTTTGAAAATCACAATCGATCATGGAACACACGATACGATCTTAGGTAAGAGAGATACACTCATGTGATAATAAGGCTGTGCATGTATGAGGAGGGTGAAATGTGACAAACGTGGACGAAATAACAGCATAAGATTTTGTGAGAGGGCGAAGGTTATCAAGTCGCTTCCGACACTGCTTCAGTTACTCGTTATAACGATATTAGTTGATAAGGAGCTTAAGGTGTGCGTTAACCCGGCTCAAGTGTAATAGTATTATGTGCACATAACTCCCTTTTCCTTCACAAAGCACTGGTTAAAATCCCTCTTTCCCTCAGCATCCGGCGGGTATAACAGGATCAGAGCGCGTGTTGCCCATTCATTCTTTCCTGAAAAAAAATAATCATTGTCACAGTTTTCCATTTTATTTTTTCTTTCCTATAAAATTCCCGAGGTAGTATACTATATCATTTCACATATATTATCCTCCCTGTTGTTGTGCCGGAGGGAGTGGTGGGCAAGGATGAGTCGTCTTCTTTAATGTCCTGTCACCATCCATAGTGGTGGGTGACGAGGGGGGCGGGGGAGCCTTTGCCTTATTGCCCTGCCTCCATCTATAATGGTGAGTGGGAAGGAGACTTCTACGGTAACTATCTTGTCTCCATCCATAGTAGTGTTGTGGGAAGGAGCGTTGTGCGATACTATCCTGTCTCCATCTATAGTGATGGGTGATGAGGTACTTTCTACTTCACTATCGTGTCTCCATCTATAGTGGTGGGTCGAGAGGGACCTTCTACTTCACTATCCTGTCTCCATCTATAGTGGTGAGTCGAGAGGGACCTTCTACTTCACTATCCTGTCTCCATCTATAGTGGTGGGTGGGGAGTAACCTTCTACTTCACTATCCTGTCTCCATCTATAGTGGTGAGTCGAGAGGGACCTTCTACTTCACTATCCTGTCTCCATCTATCAGATCTCCTATCAAGTGGCTTCCCCACGTACACTTTCCTGTAATCCCATGTATATCCCATGTACACTATTCGTCCTCGTGATTTAAACTTAGCATCCTGTCTACCCATTCGGCCTCATTATCACCATTATCATCCCGACTCATCATCCACCCTCATCTCAACGCCCCCATCACCCTGGCTTATCTTATCACATCTCAGTTCATCATCCCACATCATCATAATCCTAATCCACCCTCCCTTATCATCCCACCAGCCTGACAACAACCCCCCCCCCCCCCGGTTCATCTCCCCGCTTCATCATGGCAGATAATCCCATCGGAAGAGGAGCGAGGCCACCCCCCGCCCACCTGACTCCCCGGTAATCTCTCGGCCAATTAACTTCAGTGGTGCTTGCCTCGCTCCGGTGACACCCCGAGAGAGAGAGAGAGAGAGAGAGAGAGAGAGAGAGAGAGAGAGAGAGAGAGAGAGAGAGAGAGAGAGAGAGAGAGAGAGAGAGAGAGAGAGAGAGAGAGAGAGAGGCATGGCGTTAGAGTCGTGAACTGCCTGTGTTAAACCGTGACTGCACATTAACCTCGCCCTCAAAAAAAAAAACCAGATAAATGATGCAGTAGCTGGATGTTTAAAACTTCTTTATGACGAGACGGTACGACCCCTGAGCACGACGGTGCGACCAACCACGGTACGACCCTTGAGCACGACGGTACGATCCCTTGAGCACGACGGTACGACCCTTGGGAATGATGGCCTGGCATTTCACATGATCTTTTCGGTTACGATAAACTTTCGGTCATTTCACCCACTGGGTCTTACCGCTGCGCTCAAGCCCGTGCCATCGTGCTCAAAGGCCGTGCCATGGTGGTTAAGGGGCGTTCTGTCGTGCTCAAAGGCTGCACCATTGTTGTCGCAGGCTCATCATCAATTACCCTCACATATGACCCTGAGAACATCAGCATCAAACACGCTGCTAATCTTTCCCTCTGACGCTGGACACACCGATGGTAAACACACCAGCCAGACCCGACGCTGCCCGAGTTACGGCAAGTGTTACACCTGACTCCGTGTGGCAAGCTGCAGGGAAAGAACGAGAGGCAGATGTAACGCAATGTAAGGTGTGTCAGGAAGCTTTCTGAGCATACAGTCAAACATCACATGGGGAAATGTTAATGTAATGCTAATTTGAAGCCGTAGGACATTTCGTACAAGAAACTGCGTGACTGTGTCATTCAGAGTGTTAGAATTGATGAATTAGTAAATGAAGAACTTCAATGTGCCAGTAAATGCCTTGGTTATGTTGTAAGTGAAGGTAAATTATTAACAGTGGAACTCCGATTTGCTATCTTATGTCTGTTAACTGTAGATCTCCGATGTGCTATATGTAAATGCTTGTTATGTTATATTTGAAGATAAATTGTTAACTATAGGAAACCGTGATACCCTTGTAAATACTTGTGCACAGGGTGCGGCACCGGGGTCTCATCTCTAAGCTCCCTTATTTTGGCTTCCCTCCCTCACTTTGCTTCGTCATATCTAGATTCCTCTTTGGCCGATCTATCTCCGTGGTTGTTGATGGATCAGCCTCTCCCCTTTCCTCCATTAAAAGCGGTGTCCCTCAAGGTTCTATCCTGTACCCTACACTTTTTATAATCAAATGCATTCTTACGCTGACGGCTCAACACTTCATTCATCCTCATCCCTCTATTCTGCTCATTCTTCTCTCATTCGATCTACGTCTCGTCTCGACACTACTGCCTCAAACTCAAACGTAAACAGTACATTTCGGTAGAGCAAATGAAATCTCATCAAATTTAACGGCTCTAAGACCCAGTTTCTTTCTGTCTCTCTATAGAAAATTCCTCTCAATTTTCTTCTCTCGTTTGACGGTCCTGTAATTTCAACTCCTGACTCAATGAACATACTGTAACACCCACATTATCTTGGAAACCCCACATTACGGATATTGCTAAGTCTGCCTCCGTGACATTAGGAGTTCTCTTTAGATGTTGACATTTCTTTCAAACAGTAGCCCCGTTTATACAAAGGAGTGATCCGTCCTTGTATGGAGTACTGCTCTCATAACTGGGTTGGATCTATCTCTGCATCCTTACTTGACGGAGATGAGTCAAAAGCAGTTCAGCTTATCAACTCTTCTAAGTTAACTTCAAAACTTGACCCCCTTGCCCTACGCCGCAATGTTGTTCACTTTCCCCTCTTCTGTAAATATCAATTTTCTTTTTCTGAAAGCTGGCTGCTTGTGCGTCCCCACCAGTACCTAGACCACTCATACTAGGCAAGCTGCTACGTCACATGATTACCGTGTGGCCGTTGGCAACTCAAGGGTGGGCCATTTTGATAACTGTCTCTTTCCCAACACCTCGAAGCTTTGGAACTCTTTACCCTCTCATCTCTTTCCCAGTCACTATGAACTGGTATTTTTCGAAAGACAGGTTTTTCACTGCCTCCAAAAAATCTATATATTCTTCCTCGTCTTTTCTTTTCCCTTTCATTAACCTCTTCAGATTTCAATGAAGGTTCGGCCTTGGTGTGGGCATTTTGTCAATGACTGGAGTCTCCAAATGTTAAAAAAGTCCTGGATATTGAGAACTGTGTGAGCGACCTTTACCAATAGGAGGGGAGACTACCTTTTCAACTCCCACACTTTCCTCAGTGCACAAACGATCGTCACATGACCAGTCACCCAAGTGTTACGTCCTGCCTCCACCCCTCAGCCCACAGGCCCATTAAAACAGATAATTCTGAAATAACAGCTTCTGTTAACTGAGAGATTTGGGCTAGACACAGATTCCCTTACCATCTGGCTAACATCTCGTGACAGCTGACGGCCGTAATGATATATCTACTTTTCCCTTCTTGTCAAGTTGGTCAAATACCAAACAGATAAAAATCTATAAAAATATATTTTATAATAGCAAAAATAAACATAGCTCTCTCGTAACATAAATAATACAATTCATGCTTGATACATGGATCTCTCTATCATACTTTACATCTCTTTGTCAAATTTACTGGCCTCAATTATATAACATAAGGGTTTGAAATGACTGAGATGTGTACAGATTGCATTATACATTTACCAACAGCTTTGTACCACTTCCTTCCTCTACAGCCATTCTATGAGAGACCTTGGCCTTCTTCCAGTTTCTATACAAATTCTTCATATCACTTTCTTTTGCCTCTTACATATGTTTTGTCCTTCCATAATTTGTAATAATATTGAAAATATTTACTCTTAATTTGTCTACACTCTAACAAACAAAATCTCTTTATTAACATATAATGATAAGACCCTCAAAACAATATAATGTACACTGGATACATCGTTCCACAAAGAAAACTGAATAAGGTATAATAGGTAACTAACTATGACATTTATTGGCAAATCGGAGAGATCGCTGTAACACACGATAGGCTGGGAGCCACCAGGCACCTGCCCTCCAAACCACACCACTTTCTCTCTTAACACCAAAAACGAAGCAAAATTTTCCTAGTGTCGCGATCGTAACAAACACTTTTATCATCAAGATCTACGTCGAAAGAGAAATGTTTACACGCTTAGATTAAACAATGAACTAATTGAATATTCATAAAGCGTGCGGTGTTAGCCATACTCCTCCGTACTTACAGACACACAATAAACCCCGAGATGTTATATTAACATACAGTCTGTCAGTGTGTTGTGTTCCTTCTGAGTGAGGGTATGACAATAATTTGTCTAATGTCTATGAACACCCGCGGTGTAGCGGTTAGCGTTCCTGACAGTGACGCATTCATGGGCCGCCCAGGATCGAGCACATAGGTTCAAATCCTGGTTGCGGTAGTCGGTCCACAGTCAACCCAGCTGTTCATCCACCCTTAGGGGTTAGTCGATAAAATGAGTACTTTGCGTTTATGGGATAGCCTTGATTTGGGCCTCAGGTGCCCGTGCCGTCCCAGCTAACAAATATGCATGGTGTGGCTTGACGTTGACGCCCTAAAACGACCCCTGGCAAGTGATTAGCCTAAAGGTCAATTAACCAACTAGTCAAACATCTTACGACTGTTAAGGGATTAATCGAAACATGTAGATAGATTATGGCGGCCATGAATGAATATCTACGTATATTATCATCAGATGAACATAAATACATTTTCCGCTGTTGTTACAAAGAAAATGTATAATGTATCTACGACCATGGCTGGCACTACAGATAATGTAACTGTATTTACTGTACTCTCAGGTTTGAACACGGTGGAGGCGTTCTTATCGTCCCCACGAGTTAAAGGTGCTTGGGTACGTCTAACGAACCCGTGATGCCATTTGTACATTGAAGGTAAAACAGGTTGACTTCGGTAGAGGCCATGATAGCGGTCTGCCTGGAGGTGGGGTTAAGGTAATGATTACGGCGGATTGTGACGCAGTGCTGGAGTGTGTGTGTGTGTGTGTGTGTGTGTGTGTGTGTGTGTGTTATATTTCTTTCTTTCATGCTATTCGCCATTTCCCGCGTTAGCGAGGAAGCGTTAAGAACAAAGGACTGGGCCTTTGAGGGAATATCCTCACCTGGCCCCCTTCTCGCTTCCTTCTTTTGGAAAATTAAATATATATATATATATATATATATATATATATATATATATATATATATATATATATATATATATATATATATATATATACACACACACACACACGAGCACACTCAGTTTGTCTTCCACCGAAATACCACTCATACATTAAGCTAGGGGTCAGGTTATATGCCATCTTCACCGAACCCTACCGTGTAAAGCCAAAGGGCATCCTCATACAACCTCATCTTCATTACACCTGGGACGCCACTGGTCTTTGACCTAGCCCTTATGGGCCAAATCAAATCTTCACCATATCCTCATGTTCAATGCACCCTCGACGCCATTGATCATGACCAGACCCTCGCGTGTCGCGTTTAAAGCCCTCTTCACTATACCCACAAGTTAACTTCCTTACATATTCACTACACCCACAGGTTTACTTCCTAACATCTTCACTACACCCACAGGTAACTTCCTTACATCTTCACTACACCCACAGGTTCACTTCCTTACATCATTACATCCACAAGGTAACTTCCTTACATCTTCACTACACCCACATATTAACTTCCTTACATCTTCACTACACCCACAGGTTCACTTCCTTAAATCTTCACTACGCCCACAGGTTCACTTCCTTACATCTTCACTACACCCACATCGTTAGTACCCCTTGACACGCTGGCCTTGCAATTCACCCCTACTTGTCAGGCTAGTGGCCGTGGTTTAGTAAAGATGCAATTGACCCGACCCTTCCGTCAAGGTTCAAACGAAACTTCGCCAAACCGAAGCTAAAAGGAGAGGAGGAGGAGAGAAAGGAAGAAATACAGCAAAAATAATATGCTTCCTTGCTACAAAGGGAACATACAACATTTGCGTCGGTAAATGGATATAATATAATTTATTAGTAAAACGGTAAGGAGATAGTTCTAGTAATAAACTAACTGTACAGAAACCTCCCCAAGATTGGAGCTACTGAAATTGCTGAGGACATTAAAATATGTCACATTTTATAGTGTCAGTGTAGGAGTTACGCTTCTGGAAGACATTATTAGTGACTGCTGAGACAACTGGATGATGATGTAACCCGTGGATGATAATGTCTTTCACAACACACACATTCACACACACACACACACACACACACACACACACACACACATACACACACACACACACACACACACACACACACACATATATATATATATATATATATATATATATATATATATATATATATATATATATAGATATATATATATATATATTTATTATACTTTGTCGCTGTCTCCCGCGTTAGCGAGGTAGCGCAAGGAAACAGACGAAAGAATGGCCCAACCCACCCACATACACATGAATATACATACACGTCCACACACGCACATATACATACCTATACATCTCAACGTATACATATATATACACACACAGACATATACATATATACACATGTACATAATTCATACTGTCTGCCCTTATTCATTCCCGTCGCCACCCTGCCACACATGAAGTGAAAACCCCCTCCCCCACATGTGCGCGAGGTAGCGCTAGGAAAAGACAACAAAGGCCACATTCGTTCACAATCAGTCTCTAGCTGTCATGTATAATGCACCGAAACCACAGCTCCCTTTCCACATCCAGGCCCCACAAAACTTTCCATGGTTTACCCCCAGACGCTTCACATGCCCTGGTTCAATCCATTGACAGCACGTCGACCCCGGTATACCACATCGTTCCAATGCACTCTATTCCTTGCACGTCTTTCACCCCTCCTGCATGTTCAGGCCCCGATCACTCAAAATCTTTTTCACTCCATCTTTCCACCTCCAATTTGGTCTCCCACTTCTCCTCATTCCCTCCACCTCTGACATATATATCCTCTTTGTCAATCTCTCCTCACTCATTCTCTCCATGTGGCCAAACCATTTCAAAACACCCTCTTCTGCTCTCTCAACCACACTCTACTACCACACATCTCTCTCACCCTTTCATTACTCGATCAAACCACCTCACACCACATATTGTCCTCAAACATCTCATTTCCAGCACATCCACCCTCCTAAGCACAACTCTATCAATAGCCCACGCCTCGCAACCATATAACATTGTTGGAACCACTTTTCCTTCAAACATACCCATTTTTGCTCTCCAAGATAACGTTCTCGACTTCCACACATTTTTCAACGCTCCCAGAACTTTCGCCCCCCTCCCCCACCCTATGATTCAGTTCAGCTTCCATGGTTCCATCCGCTGCCATATCCACTCCCAGATATCTAAAACACATCACTTCCTCCAGTTTTTCTCCATTCAAACTTACCTCCCAACTGACTTGTCCCTCAACCCTACTGTACCTAATAACATTGCTCTTATTCACATTTACTCTTAACTTTCTTCTTTCACACACTTTACCAAACTTTACCAGCTTCTGCAGTTTCTCACCCGAATCAGCTACCAGCGTCAAGAACAGAGGACTGAGCCTTTGAGGGAATATCCTCACTTAGCCCCCTCCTCTGCTCCTTCTTTTGGAAAATTAAAAACGTGAGGGGAGGGTTTCCAACCCGCCGTTCCCTCCCCTTTTAGTCGCCTTCTACGACATGGAGGGAATACGAGGGAAGTATTCTTTCTCCCCTATCCCCAGGGATAATATACATACATACATACATACATACATACATACATACATATATATATATATATATATATATATATATATATATATATATATATATATATATATATATATATATATAAAATCATGATCACCATTTCCCACGTTAGCAAGGTAACATCAGGAACAGACGAAGAAAGGCCGCATTCGCACGCATTCATTTTCTAGCTGTCATGTGTAATACACCGAAACCACAGCTCCCTATCCACAACCAGAACCCACAGACCTTTCCATAGTTTACCACGGACGCTTCACATGCCCTGGTTCAGTCCACTGACAGCAAGTCGATATTGTATACCATATAATTTTAGTTCATCTCGTAAAAGCCTTTCACCCTCTTGTAGGTTCAGTCTCCGATCATACAAAATATTTTTCGCTCCATCCTTCCATCTGTAAGTCGGTCTCCTCATTTCTCCTTGTTCCCTTCACTTCTGACACGTACATCCTTTTTGTCAATCTTTCTTCACGCATTCTCTCCATATGCCCCAAAAATTTTGGCACGCCCTCCTCCATTCTTCCTCACCTATATCCCATGCATCGTATCCATATAACATTGTTTTAAACCTCCAAACATACCATTTGTCGCCCTCCTTGATACTGAACTTTCCACACATTCTTCAATGCACCCAGAACTTTCGCCCGTCACCAACTCGATGACTCACTTCTGCTACCATGTCCACTCCCAGGTACTTCAAATATTTTACTTCCTCCAATTTTTCTCCATTTAAGTTCATACCCCAAGTAACCTTTCCCTTCTACCATGCTAAAGCTAACAACCTTGCTTTTTATTCACATTTACTCTTAACTTCCTCCTTTTACACACTTTCCCAAATTCATTCACCAGTTTCTGCAGTTTCTTCTTGATTCTGCTACCAGTGCTGTATCATCGGCAACAACTATTGACTCACTTCCCAGGCCCTCCCCTCATCCCGTAGAGACTGCATACTCAACCCTCTCTCCAGGACTCTTGAATTTAGCTCCCTCACCACCCCATCCAAGATAAAATCAAACAGCCATAGTGACACTACATACCCCTGCAGCAGACCGACCTTCACTTGAAACCACTCTCTTCTCTCTTCCTACTCGTACACATGCCTTACACGCTTGATAAAAACCTCTTACTGCTTCTAACAACTTTCCTCACACCATATATTCAAAAGACCTTCCACACAGCATTTCTACCAACGCTTTCGTATGATTTCTCCAGATCCATGAATGTCACAAATAAATCCTTCTCTTTCTCCATTTCTCACACACATTTTTTTAAAGCAAACGCCTGATCCACACATCCTCTACCACTTCTGAAACCACGCTGTTCCTCCCCAGTCTGATGCTCTGTATATGTCTTCACCCTCTCAATCACTACCCTACCATACAACTTACGTGGTACACTGAGCAAACATATACCTTTAGACAGCTCCTGGATAACGCCAGGTTTCTTTCATAGAAACTGATTAGCGTTAGCGAGGTAGCGTTAAGAAAAGAGGAATGAGCCTTAGAGGGAATATCCCCACTTGGCCCCCCTCTCTGTTCCTTATGGAAAACTGAAAATTGGACGGAGGATTTCCAGTCCCCAGCTCCCTCCCCTTTTAGTCGCCTTCTACGACACGCAGGGAATATATGGGAAGAATTCTTTCTCCCCTATCCCCAGGGATAATATATATATATATATATATATATATATATATATATATATATATATATATATATATATATATATATATATATGTATATCTTTTCTTTCATAATATTCGCCATCTCCCGCATCAGCGAGGTTGCGTTAAGAACAGAGGACTGGACCTTTGAGGGAATATCCTCACCTGGCCCCCTTCTCTGTTCCTTCTTTTGGAAAATTAAAAAAAGAAAAAACCGAGAGGGGAGGATTTCCAGCCCCCCGCTCCCTTCCCTTTTAGTCGCTTTCTACGACACGCAGGGAATACGTGGGAAGTATTCTTTCTCATCCTCCTCTCCCGTTTATGATTTTCCAAAAGAAGGAACAGAGAGGTGAGCCAAGTGAGGATAGACCTTCTAAGGCTCACTCCTCTGTTCTTAACGCTACCTCGCTAGCGTGGGATAAGGCGAATAAGTATGGAATATATATACATATATATATATATATATATGCAATCTATTATCCCTGGGGATAGGGGAGAAAGAATACTTCCCACGCACTCCTTGCGTGTCGTAGAAGGCGACTAAAAGGGGAGGGAGCGGGGGGCTGGAAATCCTCCCCTCTTGTTTTCTTTTAATTTTCCAAAAGAAGGAACAGAGAAGGGGGCCAGGTGAGGATATCTCCTCAGAGGCCCAGTCCTCTGTTCTTAACGCTACCTTGCTAACGCGGGAAATGGCGAATAGTTTGAAAAAAAAAAAAAAAAAAAATATATATATATATATATATATATATATATATATATATATATATATATATTGCTGCCTTGATTTTTCTGTGCTGTGTAATTTGCCTTTACTTCAAATAACCGTATGACCTAGTTTGACAATGAGCCCGTCCTGTGAGCTAGTGGGACAATACCTGATCCCGTCATATAACCAACCTTGACAACCCTTGACCCACTCTGTAGTTCACTGGTCCCACCCAAGTTATGTAAGCGGGACTGGAGGGGGACACAGGCCCTCGTTTGATGTAATCTCATCTTCTTGTGGAGATCCAATCTTCATGTATTTGACCACTGTGTTCTGAAGTCAGTGGGTTCTCTCTCTCTCTCTCTCTCTCTCTCTCTCTCTCTCTCTCTCTCTCTCTCTCTCTCTCTCTCTCTCTCTCTCTCTCTCAATGCCCTGTGGAGTCAAATCGTTGGTTCTCTTAAGTTACACTGACCTCAGAAGTCAGCTGTTCATTCCTTGAGGTTATTGATGACCCCTGAAGTCAGTTGGTTGGCTTTTTTGAAGTTTGTTAATTAGTTGCCCCAGTCTGAAGTAACGTATGGCCCCTGAAGTCAGTTACCTGCCTCTCTTTTGAAGTTACTGAAGACCTCTGAAGTCAGTCAGTATGCTCTCTCAACGTGACCTCTGAAGCTGGCTATCTCTCAAAGCCACTTGACTGTAGTCAGTTAGATGCCTCATCCCTTAAAGCCGCCAGACTTCTCAAGTCACGTAAGAGACCCTACCTCAAAATAGCTCCTCGACCACTAGAGTCAGTCAGCTTATTCTCCCTTAAACCTACCAAACTCTGAGAGCCAGTCAGCTTACTCTCAAAAGCCTCCAGACTTTTGAAGTCAGTAGCACGCTCTCTCGAAGGCAACGTGACCTCTAAAGTCGTCGACTCTCTCTCTCTCTCTCTCTCTCTCTCTCTCTCTCTCTCTCTCTCTCTCTCTCAACAGGCTGAGCCTAAATTCCTGAACAACGTCATTCATCCGTGTTGGCTGTTGAGAGTCACAGAGAACATGAGCTAGTTCGTCGGCAACTTGACTTGTCCCTCATAATGTTCTTACCACCGTCCACACTTGCGGTCACATGCCTTATGACCTGTACTTCAGGCTATCTGAACCTGCTCTTGAATGCCTACTTAAGATCATGCCTGATTACTGATACTAATGATTCCATATCCTTTTGAGGTCGAATTAGTGTGTCGTGTGTGTGTGTGTGTGTGTGTGTGTGTGTGTGTGTGTGTGTGTGTGTGTAGAGTCATCTACGTAGGTAATAAGCGCATAATGGTAAATCTCTCTCTCTCTCTCTCTCTCTCTCTCTCTCTCTCTCTCTCTCTCTCTCTCTCTCTCTCTCTCTCTCTCACACACACACACACTCTTTAAAGCCATGTGAGAGGAGGTGCTGGGCAGTGGGGGGGGGGGGGGGTGTCTTCTGGACTGCGCTATGCCATATTTGACGTGGATCGGAGAGCCTCGTCATGTTTATTTTGACCGAAGAGACGAGAAGTCAAAGCTACTCCTGTCCCCCCCCCTTCTTCCCCCTCCCCCTTTACCCCCCCCCACATCCTCCCAGACCTCCTCCTCCCCCCCACCACCCCCGTACACCCCCCCCCCCCCTTCACCCCACCCGGGATGCGCTCTCTCCAAAATCTTCTGGGCTGCCACTGATGAGTTTTGCACAAGGACTTCGATGCCAGAAATTTTCGCTTGTTTCCCAGTTGCCTTTTGGCCGGGGTTGGGGGCCGTCCCCTGGCGTTCCTCCCGACCGGCTTCGGGGATCTCGTGGAGGAAGCGATGGTTCGGGGGACGATTTTCCGGGGAGTCTTGGAGACCGTGTATCTGGTAAGGCAGTAGGGGCGTGCGGTGTGCGGCCTGGGTGGTGCGGGCGGCCGGCCTGGCCTCTGGCTGAGCGTAACAATGGGAAACGGACGCAAATGAATGACACATACGGCAAACACTGCACTCGTGTCCTGACCGTCCACTCATGCTTGTTTACTGCCTGACCCGTGTACCAGCCTGGCCCTGTTTGCCAGTCTACCACTCTACATTGATCCTGTTTACCCGTCTATCACTCTACCCTTGGCCCTGTTTTACCGGTCTACTACTCTACCCTTGGCCCTGTTTGCCCGTTTACCACTCCATCCTGGCCCTGTTTACCCGACTACCACTCTACCCCTGCTCCCTTTTGCTGCTCGTCTGCCGCTCTACCCTGGCCCTCTTAGCCCGCCTGCACTTTACACTGATCCTGTTTACCCGTCTACCACTCTACCCTGGCCCTGTTTATTCGTCTACCACTCCGCCCTGGCCCTGTTTACTCGTTTACCACTCCACCCTAACCCTTTTCATCCTCTCCGCCATTCTACTCTGGCCCTGTATATCCGCGTATATCCGCCTACCACTCTACACTGACCCTCCTTATCCGTCTACTTTTCTACCATGGCCTGTATTCGGAGGGCGGATCCCTCTTTCTCGTCTACCCGACCAATACACTTATCTACCCAAAAAAGAAATCATAAGTTACTCGAGTCAAGCATTCGTCTACCAAATGTGGGGGCAAAACTGTCCAACACGTCTACCCGTCTACTCGACGCAAGTTCCCCGTAAAGATTTTATGCCAGTCTACCGTCCTGAACTAAACCGTCTGTCCAGTCTGTCTTCCCGAACAGCATATCCGTTTGGCCCGTGCACCCGTCTGCCTACCCCCGTCCACATGCCTCCAAATTTCTGTCTACCCCACCAGACCTACCTACTCCTCCTCACTGTCTACCCCACCAGACCTACCTACCCCTCCTCACTGTCTACCCCACCAGACCTACCTACCCCTCCTGACGTCATACAACCAATATACGTTTATCTTAATCGTAACTCCTCTGTTCGTCAATAAAACTGCTCTGTCTCTCAGAGAGAGAGAGAGAGAGAGAGAGAGAGAGAGAGAGAGAGAGAGAGAGACTGTATATGGGCTGCTTATGTATGTCTGATGTATGTATGTATGTATGTATGTATGTATGTTTGTATGCATATAGCAATGTATACATGGAAGTATGTATGTATTCGGAGAGTTTATCAGTTAGTTTGTTCGTTTTCTCTCCACTCAGCTGGCGGAAGTCCCTATTGCTGTTTTGGATGAGGGCCGTGGGAGAGTTTGCAGGAGGGGAAGGGGAAGGGGAAGCGGGGAGGCTGGGAGAGGTGAGGGAGAGGTGAGGGAGGTCGAAGGCGAGACTGAGGAAAGCAAGCGGGTCTGATGGAGCAGCACTCATTGGTCTTTGCCCAAAGCAAAAGTGACAACCTCCCCCCTCTCCTCTCCTCCAAGACTCGGTCGTGATGCCAGCAGGTCAGACCTGCTCCTTGGAAGCTGCTGTTCAAGGTGTCTCACCCAACAGGTTCCCTCCCACTTAGTAGCCACGTATCCTTCCCAGCAGTTCAGTTACACAACAGGGGAGAAGACGGTGGGGATCACACAAGTGTCATCTTCCAGGGCTATTACCGCTGTCGCCGATGACCTCAAGTGGTGTACATGACCCCACAGTTGCTGCGGCTGGGTCACCCTCTGGTGTGGGAGTGTTGCTGGGCGGGTAGTGAAGTGGTCAGGTGGGGAGGTGAGGCAAGGTTGATCCGGGCACGTCTGGTGATGAGAGAGGAGCCCAGTTACTCAGGCCTCCTTACCAACCTCCCATACACGGTTGGGCCGACTTCCCAGCCTCCTTGCTGGATTCTGTTGTAGTTTGTGACGCCTCCCGCTTGCCATCTGTCGTATTCCTATTCGTTATATGAACTTTTGGGTCGTCAAAACTGTATACCGTTCACGACTTGGATTATTGTAGCATTTGAACGACATGAAGAAATCCTAGTAATGTCTGGGCAACATTAGTTAGAAAGTTAAGTTTATGGAGATGTGTTGTAGCTAAGCCACTGACTGTACGTGGGAGGAACAGCAGTAGTTTCTTGGAGATGGCCATCCCACTGGCTGCACATAGCTGGACCTGCAGGCAGTCTGTAGGAGGTGGTAAGTCCACTGAATATACTGTACATGGGTAGAACTGCAAAAGTCCCTAGGAAGTGGCCAGCCCAGGGACAAATGTACGTAGGTAGAGTTGCAACAGTGTGGGGGAAGTGTCCAGCCCACTGACTAATGTACATGAGTAGAGCAGACAAAGTCTGCAGGCGGCGTCCAGCTCACTGGCTGTACTAAATGTGGGTAGAAATGACAACTCGAGGTTGCTGTTCTTTACGCGTAATTCATCCATAGGCACACATTCTTCAGTGTGAAGCTGTGGTGTTGGCGGGAGAGACTGTGGCAACAACCACATCTCGACTGATGAACATGGGAGCTCAAACTTGTTCCCGGTGGTTGTTCTTCCGTCGCTTGTCTTCCAGGAACTCTCCTCCCTCGTCTGATCTTTCTCCTCCATTTTTTCTTCATCGAAGTAACAAGTAGCGGAAACATCTTTAGGCCACCAAGTTTGCAGAAGTCTTGTAGAAAAACGGATCTTCGACCAAGCTTCCTCAGCACGCCGTGTACCAGCTGGTGCAGCAGCGGAGGGCTGAAGATGTATGGAGTGGGGTGGAGTTTCTGCGTCCAATATGATATAAAATCATCTTCAGAAACTGTGGTGGCGACAGAGGCTCACGTTTCAACACGTCCCTGGCGGAATTGTCTGGACGTGGCTGGTCAGCTGGAGCCGTATCCTGAGTTATGGCTCTCCCGGGAGTACTGTGTGTGAGCTGCACTGCTCTGCTGAGGAGGATAACACAGTCACAGATTTTCACCGTTAAAGAAGACTCAAGAGTCGTCCACGTCGAGGCTTCAGGTCTTCGAATATGCCGTCCGATGTCGTCGATGACCGTGCGTGTAGAGGCCAGGGGCCGTATGCAGAAAACTTCTTAGAATGCTTAAGTATGCTTAACCGTAAAGAATTTTACTTAACTTTAAGAATTTTGCTAAGCATGTTTCTGAAAGCTGCCCTACGCTTAAGTATTTGCTTAGCAGACGACAAATATTCTGACCCAAACTGCATTTCATACTTCTTAAATCTTATGCTTAAGTTTTGCCAAGCATCGTGCTTAGTCCTTTTCTGTGTGGCTCTTAAGTAACTTGCTCAGCTAAGCATAAAAATAAGCAGAAATCTAAGAATTTTTCTGCATACGGCCCCGGGCCTCCTCTGGCCTCCTGACACCTACATTCTACCATGTAGTTCATTTCGAGGTTCTGGTTATATTGGGAGTGATCACCCACCTGGGCCCCCTCCTCCTCCTCCTCCTCCTGACGCCTCCTCCTCCCCATTTCCACCCTCCCGTCACTTCTCTCTCCCCGTCACCCCTCCGTCACCCGCCCTGGCATCAAGTTCCGGGACCATGCGTCACCGCCTCAATGTTCCTTTAGAAGAACCTTTCAGGAACTCCTCCTCCTCCTCCACCTTCTTTCGTACTCTCTCCCTCCCTACCCAACCCCTAACCCAGCCCAGCCCACCGCTGGAAGAGAGAGAGAGAGAGAGAGAGAGAGAGAGAGAGAGAGAGAGAGAGAGAGAGAGAGAGAGATAGAGAGAGAGAGAGACTGACAGACAGAGTGTCAATAGCGATCAGATCAGACGGAGGCTGGCTGTCTGTGTGGGCAGTCGAATAAACAAGATTATGTGGGTGTGGCTGATGAAGGTGGAGACGCCCCAGAATGTACCAAGTGCCCAGCTGGCCCGCCCCCTGGGAGACCTTACCCTAGCTCATGCGTCTGGCCCTGTGACAGAGAGAGAGAGAGAGAGAGAGAGAGAGAGAGAGAGAGAGAGAGAGAGAGAGAGAGAGAGAGAGATTATGTTAGGGATAAGCTAAGAAAACAACGTATATTCTGGGAGGGGAAAGCTGTGGAGATAATATGTATATGGGTATCCGGGCACACACACACACACACACACACACACACACACACACAGTGGAAGGTGCAGCCTGCGGCGGTGGTAGGCAGTTCGGGCAAGAGGCCCCGCGAGGAGAGGGTGTATGACTGGTTTAGGAAGAGGCTGATGAGAGCAGCCTACAGGGAGGGTGAGTGAAGAGGTTATGAGCAGGATTTATGGGGAAGCGAGAGGTAATGAGAGATGCATCACTCAATGGTTGTGAGGGGTAATAAGAGATGTATCAAACAATGTTTGTGAGGGGTAGTGAGAGATGTATCAAACAATAGTTGTGAGGGGCAATGAGAGATGCATCAAACAATGGTTGTGAGAGGCAGTGAGAGATGCATCAAACAGTGGTTGTGAGAGGTAGTGAGAGATGCATCAAACAATGGTTGTGAGAGGTAGTGAGAGATGCATCAAACAATGGTTGTGAGAGGTAGTGAGAGACGCATCAAACAGTGGTTATGAGGGGTCGTGAGAGATGCATCAAACAATGGTTGTGAGGGGCAATGAGAGATGCATCAAACAATGGTTGTGAGAGGTAGTGAGAGATGCATCAAACAATGGTTGTGAGAGGTAGTGAGAGATGCATCAAACAATGGTTGTGAGAGGTAGTGAGAGACGCATCAAACAGTGGTTATGAGGGGTCGTGAGAGATGCATCAAACAATGGTTGTGAGGGGCAATGGGAGATGCATCAAACAATGGTTGTGAGAGGTAGTGAGAGATGCATCAAACAATGGTTGTGAGGGGCAATGAGAGATGCATCAAACAATGGTTGTGAGAGGTAGTGAGAGATGCATCAAACAATGGTTGTGAGAGGTAGTGAGAGACGCATCAAACAGCGGTTGTGAGGGGCAATGAGAGATGCATCAAACAATGGTTGTGAGAGGTAGTGAGAGATGCATCAAACAATGGTTGTGAGAGGCAGTGAGAGATGCATCAAACAATGGTTGTGAGAGGCAGTGAGAGATGCATCAAACAATGGTTGTGAGAGGCAGTGAGAGATGCATCAAACAATGGTTGTGAGAGGTAGTGAGAGACGCATCAAACAGTGGTTGTGAGGGGCAATGGGAGATGCAGCAAACAATGGTTGTAAGAGGTAGTGAGAGATGCATCAAACAATGGTTGTGAGAGGCAGTGAGAGATGCACCAAACAATGGTTGTGAGAGGCAGTGAGAGATGCATCAAACAATGGTTGTGAGGGGTAATGAGAGATACAGCAAACAATGGCCAAGAGTCATACTAATCAACCATGCATCCGACCGTGTGCCACCTCCCTCCGTCTCGTCAGACCCCGGGCCCCCCCCTCAAGGATATGCACCTCCTTCAGTCTCGTTAGGCCTCGGGTCCCCTCCCGGCTATACATCCTGCCCTTCTTTTCGGTGTCACTCTGGATAATAGTAAACACAGGTGGGAGGAGCGCGACGTCAGCACCATCACCACCTCCTCCAGCGGTCGTCTCTGCAGCCTTCGTCCACCCCTGACACTTGGCCTCTGTGCACGTCGACACAACCTTCATGTTGACCACACTCGACCAAGCCTCCGCCCCTCCCTGCTCCTCCTCGTCAACCATCACACGACCAGGGCCGCTAACGAAGTTGAGGATGACATACAGGCTCATCCTCGGTGTATCTTACGCAAATCTACCAAGAGAACCACAACACACTAGTCAGCCCGGCTCTCTCCAATGATCACCTTCAAAGAAGCAACCGCACCATCGACGCCACCGTCATCTCCCAGCACCCGAAGTCCCTCGTCCCCGAGTTGCAGTTCAGACTCATATAGCTACAAGAGCTGCTTCAACCCAGACCAGTGAAGAATATCGTCAGTAATCAGAAAACTGTGTTCATAATTTCTTTTTCTTTTTACTGTGGAAAGAACTTCTGCTTGACACGCAATGAACAACCCGACTGACGTATTTACTCTGTATATTTTCAGCAATTGGAAAAGGGTAGTTCAGTAAAGATTAATAGTGTTAGTTTAACCACCATTACCAGTAATATTATCATCATTGTATCATTATTATTATTATTATTATTATCTTATTATTAATATTATCATTATTTCTTTAAAGTTAACTTTTACCACCTCTTTTTATACTGGTCAACTTTATAAAGTCGTGGAAAAATACAAGATTTTAGACTTGCAAATCATAATGATCTTCACATTGCTCTTGACAGGCAGATCTAGGATGATCTCCTCAACGAGCAATGTGGACGTAGCTTGGAAAAGCTTCAGTAAAACATTTAAAGTAGTAGAAGGAACTTATGTGCCACTCCTTAACAGACGGTCACTTTCCAAAGCTCAAGTGGTGGAACACTGAAATGAAAAACTTTGTATCTTCGAAGGAAAGTGTAGCACACAAGACACTGATGCCAGAGTAAACGTTAGTATGAAGTGTATGTTACAGCAAAGAGGAAAACAGAAAAAAACACAAAGGAATTTTTCAGTAATTCTAGAAGAAAAAATATGTTGACCCAGAAAACTGGTCGATTAATTACGGAAAAAGATGACTTGGTTCAAGACAATGAGGCCACAGGAAAGGGCTTAATATATATATATACATATATATATATATATATATATATATATATATATATATATATATATATATATATATAGATAGATAGATAGATAGATAGATAGATAGATAGATAGACAGATATAGATATAGATCAGTATTCGCCGCCAAAAACACATATACCGGTTCTGTTGGAGATATACCACCAGTGCTGCATCGAATGAAATTCAGCAAACCGGCTGACCAAGATAAATCTTATCTGAACAAACTGAAAGAAGCAAAAAAAAAAAAAAGAGAGACAGTAAAGCTCTTGATTTCCCTTGATGTCGTACGTTTAGATTATCAGAGAACATTCGATTAAGTCCCGCATGAACGATTACCAGCCAACATTAAGTCACGTGAAACACATGGCGGTGTAGTTAGGTAGTTAGAACATTGTCTGACTTATCCGTAAACAAAGATTGGTGATTAATGGTTGATTGACCGTAAACGAAGGTCAGTGATTAACGGTCTCGCCTTAGACTGGTTGGACGTAACAAGTGACGTGCCACAGGGGTAAGTTTTGGGACCTGGTTCTCTTTCTCACACGCCGGTACGTTGATGACGCTGATGACTGATGAGCGTCGTGACATATCAACATCCGCAGAGGATTCTAAGCTGCAATATAAATCTACAACAGAAATCGAGAGTCCACAGCTTCAAACTGACATGGACAAACTGCTGCTCTGGGCTCAATGGGCTCACAAGTGACACATGAAACTTAATATCGATAACTGTAAAATCTTACTCGTGGATAGTAAAAACGAGAAGGTAAGCTACACTATGAAATCTGTTGTACAGATGAAGTCAACAAGGCGAACAAAAGCCAAGGATTCATAGGTGGGGCATTCGAATTCGAGTCAAAAGAAATATTGCTCAGTCTGTACATTTCACTGACGCATCTCCACGTTGAATAGTGTGTTGAGTTTTGGTCTTGAGGTTAAGACATATACAGTATGGAGGGAGTAGAGCGACCAAGCCACCAGAATCATTCCCTGACTGAGGAAAATCATCTCATGAAAGCAAACGAGACGACTTCAACTTGTATAGCCCTAAACATGAGATAGTCATGAGGTGATTTGATGCAGGTATTCAAAATTCATCGAAGGCTATGATAATGTGTATACATCTGCGTGATTTCCGCAATGGCTACGAGCCACTGGCCAAGTTCTACAACAGTATTGTTAACTTGGAATGATTTACCAACCACAGTAGCTGAAAGCAGCACCAGAGGTACACTGGGGACAATGATTAATCATTATCTCCATATCCAAGACTCACACTATCTGCGCTTCCTGTGTGACATGGAAAGCATGTATACGCTTTCCTCCTCTTACTGCTCTTCTGTTTTCTGATCTCATTCGCTATCACAAACAACCTCCAAAGCACCCTCCAATGGGTCGAGGCTGCATGGATTCCTTAGTATTCGCTTGCATTTCAAATCCTATGCATTACTCTCACACACACACACACACACACACACACACACACACACACACACACACCTACCTACTCAAATACACACCCACCCACTCACACACACACACTCACACACACACAGTTTATTCAAGACTTGACTTCCAAAATCACTGGAGCATCTCTCTTGCGAAATCAGTTACACCTGTGATGACCCACCGAGGTAAATATATTGTTATAAATGCAACAAACATATCCTTCTCTACCCAGGATCTCCTTGAGCAGATTTATGACGTTTTTAAATAGAACTCGAAAATTGTGAGGAAATATTTGAGACCAATCGTAAAGGAACCCGGATATAAGTATATAAGTAAAGGGACCCTGATATAAGAGCCCTACTTCACATCGTTTATTTTCTTTGTTATCATTACAAGGTGTTGATAATTTCGTTGTCATAAAATTGATAGTAATATATATATATATATATATATATATATATATATATATATATATATTATCCCTGGGGATAGGGGATTAAGAATACTTCCCACGTATTCCCTGCGTGTCGTAGAAGGCGACTAAAAGGGGAGGGAGCGGGGGGCTGGAAATCCTCCCCTCTCGTTTTTTTTTTTTTTTAATTTTCCAAAAGAAGGAACAGAGGGGGCCAGGTGAGGATATTCCAAAAAAAGGCCCAGTCTTCTGTTCTTAACGCTACCTCGCTAACGCGGGAAATGGCGAATAGTTTAAAAGAAAGAAAAGAAATATATATATATATATATATATATATATATATATATATATATATATATATATATATATATATATACATATATATATATCGTGTTTCATTTTCCCCGTGGACTCATAGGAATATATATATATATATATATATATATTTTTTTTTTTTTTTTTTATACTTTGTCGCTGTCTCCCGCGTTTGCGAGGTAGCGCAAGGAAACAGACGAAAGAAATGGCCCCCCCCCCCATACACATGTACATACACACGTCCACACACGCAAATATACATACCTACACAGCTTTCCATGGTTTACCCCAGACGCTTCACATGCCTTGCTTCAATCCACTGACAGCACGTCAACCCCTGTATACCACATCGCTCCAATTCACTCTATTCCTTGCCCTCCTTTCACCCTCCTGCATGTTCAGGCCCCGATCACACAAAATCTTTTTCACTCCATCTTTCCACCTCCAATTTGGTCTCCCTCTTCTCCTCGTTCCCTCCACCTCCGACACATATATCCTCTTGGTCAATCTCTCCTCACTCATTCTCTCCATGTGCCCAAACCATTTCAAAACACCCTCTTCTGCTCTCTCAACCACGCTCTTTTTATTTCCACACATCTCTCTTACCCTTACGTTACTTACTCGATCAAACCACCTCACACCACACATTGTCCTCAAACATCTCATTTCCAGCACATCCATCCTCCTGCGCACAACTCTATCCATAGCCCACGCCTCGCAACCATACAGCATTGTTGGAACCACTATTCCTCAAACATACCCATTTTTGCTTTCCGAGATAATGTTCTCGACTTCCACACATTTTTCAAGGCTCCCAAAATTTTCGCCCCCTCCCCCACCCTATGATCCACTTCCGCTTCCATGGTTCCATCCGCTGACAGATCCACTCCCAGATATCTAAAACACTTCACTTCCTCCAGTTTTTCTCCATTCAAACTCACCTCCCAATTGACTTGACCCTCAGCCCTACTGTACCTAATAACCTTGCTCTTATTCACATTTACTCTTAACTTTCTTCTTCCACACACTTTACCAAACTCAGTCACCAGCTTCTGCAGTTTCTCACATGAATCAGCCACCAGCGCTGTATCAACTACTCATTTATGAAGCTGCCTCAAAGATTGGCTGTCAGCAGACTGGTCCAGTTTAGGATTCGAACCCTGGCGGGCCCGCACGTGATTCATAGTCAGCGGTGCTGACCACGCCATCACGGAAGCTCATTTTGTTTCTGCCTAAGTTCGTCCAGAACTCTCCCTTACTGAAGAAGTAGACATGAGAATAACAGTCAACAGTGTAGAACTACAGGTGGCACTGTGTTCTGCCTCATGACCACTCCTTCTTCCCTGAGTGACGAACGTTAGTGTAGGCGAACGTGTTGCAAACATTGCTCGAAGCCCCGAGCCTGTCTGGCTCTCCTGTGTGATCACCTCCGCCCGTCTGGGTGGAACACTCCCTCTCTACACTGTATATATTACTCCTATGACTTAATAAGCATGCAGAGTGGGCAGTTAAGGCGACGTCTGAAGGCAGATGGACGAAGGGGGGGAAAAATGAGTTTTATCTTTCCGTGCATGTTTGAGAGCGATGGTCCCGCCCTCTGGGCACGACGGTACGACCCTTGATCAAGATAGTTCGACCCTAAGGTGCAATGGCCTGGCCTTCTGATTTCAACTTTAAAAGGTCACGTTAAAGGCCAGGTCATCAAAACCCAAGGGTTGCACCGTTGTGCTCAAAGGCCGTACCTTCGTACTCTAGGGTGGGACTGTCGTATTCAAGGGCCGTAACTTCGTGCTTAAAGGTCGTAACGTCGTGCCCAGGGGTCGTAACGTCGTGCCCAGGGGTCGTAACGTCGTGCTCAGGGGTCGTAACGTCGTGCTCAGGGGTCGTAACGTCGTGCTCAGGGGTCGTAACGTCGTGCTCAGGGGTCGTAACGTCGTGCCCAGGGGTCGTAACGTCGTGCTCAGGGGTCGTACCGTCGTGCCCAGGGGTCGTAAAGTCGTGCCCAGGGGTCGTAAAGTCGTGCCCAGGGGTCGTAACGTCGTGCCCAGGGGTCGTAACGTCGTGCTCAGGGGTCGTACCGTCGTGCTCAGGGGTCGTACCGTCGTGCCCAGGGGTCGTAACGTCGTGCCCAGGGGTCGTAACGTCGTGCCCAGGGGTCGTAACGTCGTGCTGTTACCGTCGTGATCAGGGGGTTAGGCAGGTGGCTCAGCCCCCAGTAAGCGTCCGGCCACAGTGTGGAGTCGACACTTGCGGCCAGTTTTTGCCATCGTTCGCCTTGATCATTTACATCAGTCGCGGCTGATGACGGACATCAACACCCAAACACCAGTGAGGCACTGTAACAATAACGAATAACATCAACGATATCTAATAAAATGTCTCAGAAATGCGTTTGTTTCCACGAATCTCCGGCGTCGAGGGAAGGAGACATCCAGGGGTTATGTGTAAGGCCCTTGGCGAGAATTACATCAAAGTCATCTCCTGGTGTGGCGGACGTGTGGACGAAATGGACGAACAAAGTCTACCTGGTCAATGTCCCGAACGTTAGCGCATATCAGTTATGCGTTACCAGACGATGAACGACAGGGCCCCCGTAGACGAACAAAGAACCTGTACAGTGTCCCCCGCTGGAAATGAATATTGGTATTCTGTATCGAACGCTTACCAATGCCCGTCATGATCGGTATCAGGAACTTCCCTTAGGAAGTTTCTGGTCGAGGACGGTGTGTGTGTGTGTGTGTGTGTGTGTGTGTGTGTGTGATCTATTTCTGGTCGAGGACGGAGTGCGTGTGTGTGTGTGTGTTATCTATTTTTACTGTACAGGGAAGGAGACGTGGGGGGGGGGGGGGGGGGGGCACTCATCTCTTGAAGAACATTCTCAACTATCATACAACTTCTGATATTTATTTACGCTCTCTCTCTCTCTCTCTCTCTCTCTCTCTCTCTCTCTCTCTCTCTCTCTCTCGCTCTATCTATCTATCTATCTATCTATCTATCTATCTATCTATCTATCTCTATCTATCTATCCATCTATCTATAAATCTATCTATCTATTTGCATATGTGTGAAGATGTTAACGAGCCTCACCTCCAGAATCACCGGCGGCGACGGACAGTCGTCAGATGTAAGTGTAGCTGACCGTGCCGGACGGTACGGAGACCCAGTTACCCACTAGGGCAGTGCCCTCAACTCCAGTGGTGTATCCCTCACCAGTGACCTAAGTTTCAGAGCATAACAAGAAAACTTATGTAATGGCTGGATGATTTTCTGAAAACATTCTCGGATACTGATCAAAGGAAACTGATTGGACAATTCTTGCGCGAGGTAATGACAAGTAACTACTGCCCAGGCACTGACCTGGAGGGGACTGACCTGGTCGGGACTGATCGTACAAACACACACACACACACACACACACACACACACACACGTGCTACTCCACACACAGACCTGGGCAGTGGTGGTGGGAGCGGGGTGGGAGTAAAAGCGACATATCGTCATAAGCCAAAGAAAACGTTGCTTTATCGAGGTAGAACAATACTACCCGGTCACTGCTGACGATGAAACTGGACGAGGTACGAGGGTACGACCGAGGCGGAGGAGGATCCAGCAGGAGGAGCAACTGGGCACGTGTGCAAAAACCGAGTCCTCTTGTAGTGAGTGGAGCACAGAGCCCCGCCCGCCCGGGCTGACTGACGTGTTATGTTTGTTACGTCGTTCTTGCCTTACAGTCGGGCGTCATTAGGGATAATTATGGTACAACGTCTACCGCTAGAAGTCCTTACTGAGAAGCACACCACGCCATCATCATGATCGCTCTAACTCCGGGTGATTATAGTCGCCCACGTTAGACGGGGACTTACTCCCGTCAGTTCGTTTGTTAGTCCAATTTCCTTTTTCAGGTCCACGGGAGAAATAGTTCAGTGGCCTTCCTGAAGCCTATCATGGCACTTCAGTATCCAAGGTCGTGTACAGAAATCTCACAAGAGTTTAATTTTTGTACATAAAAAAAAAGTCCGCCCATTAAATGTGACATTATTTTCGTGTTCTTTTTTTCTTTCCCCGGAACGTTGTTCGCTGAGTTAGGTTAGGTTGTTACTACCAGCTGCTCGCAAGTTTGTGAGTCTACGAGGCTATGATTCGTCGTGGGTGAGGGTGGCGGTGTTGCCACTCGAGCCATCAGTGCTCCTCCTCCTCCTGCCTCTGGCGGTCTCCTGATGAATGATTCAAGACGCGCCACACACGCCACCCGGCCCCAGGCCCTCCAGGAGCCACTAAGGCCCCGCGGGTCTGTAATACCCAACCCTGGCGGGACGACCCCCTGAGCACGACAGAGCGAGCCTTCCCTACGGCGGCTCGAACCTTGGGCACGTTGACCGAGCTTTTGACATGACCCCTTTGTGTTCAAGTCCCCTCGTGCTCAGTGAGCCGTACCGACGTGCTCAGGAAGCCGTACCGACGTGCTCAGGAAGCCGTCCCGACGTGCTCAGGAAGCCGTACCGACGTGCTCAGGAAGCCGTCCCGACGTGCTCAGGAAGCCGTACCGACGTGCTCAGGAAGCCGTACCGACGTGCTCAGGGAGCCGTACCGACGTGCTCAGGAAGCCGTACCGACGTGTTCAGGGAGCCGTGCCGACGTGCTCAGGAAGCCGTACCGACGTGCTCAGGAAGCCGTACCGACGTGTTCAGGGAGCCGTGCCGACGTGCTCTGGGAGCCGTACCGTCGTGTTCAAGGTGATGGTTAAGGACTGCGACATCTTTGTCCCAGAGCGACGTTCAGGGCAACGTACGCTACTTGTTACGCTCTGGTATGTTAACTATGGACACAGTCTACACCAACATTACTGCCTCTTGCCTCGCACTGGGAACTTATTGAACACAGTGTCTGGCCTTCTGCGGCAGTTGTATGTCTAGGTCGCCACATGTCCACGAGTCTTAGGATTCCCTAGCGCCATTACCTCCTAGATCACAGCGTCCTGTTCGATATTCCCATCCGCCGCCGAGAATTGCTGCCAGGGCTCTCACTGGGTTCACCTCTCAGCCTCTGTTTTACCATCACACTCTTCCCTTCTCGTGAGACTTGCGCTCACCATATCTTGTCTCCCATTCATCCCACCGATGGAGTGGAGATCTCACCAAATTCTGGTCAACTGACGCGTTTCCCACAACATCTGTCCTGCTCCTTGGTACAGCGAGATCACACAGCTATGTATATCCTGACCTTTAATTACCAATCGTTCGTTTCGGTCAATCATGGTTGGCTGGGACTCAGTGGGGTCATGTGTACCACTGATTCTAAGTTTAGACTAGGTGACAGAGAGCCATCTCTCATATGCCATACGCGTTAACTAGTATGTCTTTCGCTTCAGTTTCAGATCAATTGTCTAGAAATTATGTATATATATATATATATATATATATATATATATATATATATATATATATATATATATATATATATACTAAGTGCCACAGTCATTTCTTTCCTTTATTCATGGCGCTACCAGATATGCTCATCTCATTATAAGAATCTGCAATTACAAATAGCTGCCTGAACACATCAAGCAAATCTTATCTGTATTGAGTCAGCTAATGTATCATGTCTGCCATGGTAGACCCTGATGATGAGATGTGCGCATCTCGAAGCGTCAAGTGTAAGAGAAATGGTTATGGCACTTGTCTATCTCCTCCTGCTGAAGATACCGTCCCGTAGGACAAGATCTGTCACTGATATCATCTATATATATATATATATATACTCCCACCAAAGAACATATAGATGATTATGCAGTCAGCCGCCGGGCATGATGTGCCGGGTTCCGGCCTACCCTCTGCTCGGCCGGCATAACAGAGCCACGAGGGAGAAACAGATTCTGCTTTCCTGTTGTGCTCGGGGATAGGGGTAGAGGCGGAGGCTGGGATGTTCCTCCTTCCCACGTCATGTGTCTGGGTTCATCCTCGTCCCAAGGCTCCCTATTATCTACATTACGTCACCACGCTACGTCATCAAATCCATGACGTAACACTTGTGTCACCAGCCTCCCGCTCCCAAAGTCTCTCTACACATCTTTCTGTTGTTGGGATTTAGCCTCCGTTGTTTTACGTTCAGTAGTTATATATATATATATATATGTATATATATATATATATATATATATATATATATATATATATATATATATATATATATATATATATATACTCACATCCAGTTTGGTTGTGTCTTTTCTATGTTGGCGAATACAGTAGCGAGCGAACATCCGTCACAACGCCGGGCTTCTGTTGCTCACCCCCTCAGCCCAGCCCAGCCCGGCCCGGCCCGGCCGGATGTGAACAAGGCGGGCGTCCGCACTCTCTCTCGCCCACACAAGATATAAACTGTAGACCAGACCTCACATTAGCTCACAGTCGTGCTGGTCGGACTGGCTCGTGCGTGCATCGCCCAGTCTGGGTTGTATGACCTGAGGAGGCCACTTTACACCCTTGTTGATATAGGTGTGGGGCATGGCTGTAGGAGGATGTGTGGTGATGTGTGTAAAGCCTAAAACCAGGCGGTTATGTAATGGCTTAGCTGTATGGAGCCTCCCTCTAGCATGTGGGGTGAATGGTATGGTATAGCTTGGTGGAGGATGTGGTTTGGTTGTATAGCTTGGTGTGGGATGTGATTTGGTCGTATAGTTTGATGTAGGATGTGGCTTGGATGTACGCTGAGGTCACTTAAGAGTACGCTGAGGTCACTTGAATGCATGGGTTCTGCCATACAAAATATCTTGGCTACATTGCCCTCTGGAAATGTCAGTCTGAACTGTGTACAGACGTAGCGGAACCTGAGTGTATGATCTTACCAGGGAGGCCTGAGGTGACCTTGACGTATGGTGTGGGACGAGAGTACGACATGATCTGGGTATGTAACATGCCCTTGGGTGGATATGGCACAGAGTGGGAGTATGATACATGCCTCACTGGCACGGCTAGTGTGTAGTGACGGATGTAGCGAGCAAGGGCTACGAGTATATGGCGTGAGTGTAGACCTGATGTGGTGTAGGGTGCGGCGCGGGAACTTAGCGAGTCGTTGGCCTGCTTATAAGCTGAAATAAGTTCAGTGTGACACCGGATACGGATACAGGAGGAAGGGAGGCTAGCAAGGCGTGTGATCGCATGTATGACGGCGACTTCTGTGGCCTAAACGAACCTTGAGACACGTCGCTGGTCGTGGTGAGAGAGTGATCCTTGCCAGGCATATATTTCAGGCTCACATCCTCCTGGACGAGAAACAGCAGGATCCTGACTATCGTTAATCTTTATCTAGATCAGTTATACACTAACATTATACACCCTGCTATTACGGAGGGGGTCAGTAATTACTGAGGACGTTATTACACCGGTAAAGACTTTAAAAACATGATATGAGTGTAGAAATAGAGTGGATAAATTGTCGTGTTGGTAATCTACTGCCCTCCCCCAGCTGGCCAGGACGGAAATGTATTGACCCATTGTACAGATCCGGATCCTAAGGGAGGCACAGAGGAAGGAGAGAACAAATGAATCATGTAAGGTCACTTCTGGGGGAGGGTGACTGGAGGTCATTTGATGGGGTGGTGAAGCAGGGGTTTGATGGGGGAAGATCTATGATTGGGTGGTGAGGCAGGGTGTAAACAAGGGGAGTAAGCAGTGGAATGTATACAGACTTGCCCCATCCCTCCACCCTTCTCCATCATCTCAAATTCTTCCATCATCATCACTTGCCTCCTTCCCTCTCATATCTACCTGTCTCAAAGACCCTCTATCTCCCTCTCCTTCTATTCCCGGGTCTTCTTCCTTCTCTTACTCTTTCCTCTCTTCCGCCTCTCCTCTTCCTCTGTGTTTCCCCTCTCACTTTTCTCTCCTCCCTCCAATACAAACCCCTCCACCCCGTCGTCCGCACCTACCATTGTCACCCCCATCCTCCTGCAGTCTCTATCGACAGATCTAACCAGCCTCGTCTCGCCTTGGTGCAGGGGGAGGGGACCTCGGGGCCCGGCAGCACCTGTGGGCCGCCAGGTGGTGTGGGAGCCCCGCCTGGCGGAGGGAGACAACAGTACCGACAGCCCCACCCCCTTCCTGACTTCCCCCTGGCCCGTGACACTGCTCCCTGGAGGTGAACCACGACCCACGTTTACAAAGGCTGCTCGTAGAGCCGCCCCTCCGGCCTTGACACAGTTTCTTACTCTTGTGTTTCTGGCGTGGACACAACAAATGCCATGAGGCGGGTGTCGGGAGGGTCGACCCGCCCACTGCTCCTCGCTAAAGTCTCGCCCGTGTTTATTAGAGGGGGTGGGATGGGGGGTTCCTCCTGCCGGGAGCTGAGGCCAACCTCGAGGCGGATTAGATTTCGACTTTTTAATTCCGGGTCCGTGACTGTGGTTCACGGGGTTGTGAAACAGTTCGCGGCCTTGTTCAAGGGAGGGTGTCGTCACAGGCTGGCCGGGTCGCTGCTTCAGCCTCCACTTGATCTGCTTCGACACACGGCAGATAGGGTCGTGTTATGTGGCATCACATGAGCAGCAGCTGCTGTACATAATCACTAGTGTACTGCACGTATGATCCTCGGGTATACAGTAATGGGCTGAGGCAGGAACCACATGATTTTAGATACACAGTTACATAATTCACAGAAGAAAATCTCGAGTTTCTCTCGTGTTTGTGATTCATCTGGTTCACTTCAGAGAGGGAGAGAGTTACGTTACGTAGATACACAACACCACACAGACCCCCATCGTCCAAGCGGGTTAGTCTAGCCTTGCTACTGATAAAGATGTATTCCCCTTAATAGCAGTAGGAAAGGATAGTTAAGAGAATTTACATGAGAAAGACGGACAACAGGAGACCTGATTGGCCCAAGAGAAAAATACCAGTGTCATACACTCTTTTTTTTTCCTCTAGTTTTACGAGCTTAAACTTATGAAAAAAAAAGATAGTAGGAAGATATTAAATCGTTGTGGTCTAGACGGAGGTGAACATGTGTGTGGTGCGAGTTGAACAGCGCACCCTTGGCAGTGGCTGTTATCTTGGAAGTTTGCTGGGTCACGATCACTGCAGTCACTGTAGGTCTACGTAACGGGGGCCGTTCATCCAGTATGGTTCCTCTCGACTGCTATTCCGACCATCATGCAGGTGATATGGTCACGTTAGTTCCTTCCGCTTGCTCCTGAAGGAAGAGCAGTCGTGTGGCATTCTGATGGACGTCTCGATCACAACTGCTTGTAATGTTTGTTTGTATCAAATTCTGGTTCATGAGAGAATTTCCGGGACGATTTGTGACCTTCGATCAAATGTACCCATTCATAACTCCAGGTTTTATGTACAGTTGAGTCTTTGGTCAGTGACTCTCTGACGAGGTTCTCCCCTTCTGCAGGTGTTTCAGTGTCGAGGAGAGAGACAACCTCAGGTCGAGGATGTGGTCCACTCTCTGATCTCACGAGTTACGTTTACGTCAGATAAGAGAAGAAAAACACGAACGAAAATACAAACTAAAATGAGGTTAATTTCCCAACTCTTTCGGAAGAGTGCGGCCATATTTGTGCACCAATGAGATTCTTGTAGGGTCAAGTCCAGGGCTGAGGTCAAGAGGGTCAACGGGTGCGGTGCAGCTGACTTGCAACACCTGCTCTGACCTCTGTACAAACGGGGAACCATGACCCTAGGTAAGCCTGACGTGAGAAAGGTCACCAGTAGTAAGGAGCATACGACATACATATGTACGCTTCCATTCTAACTCCCATACATACACATTTAATACATATAATACAGATATGTATAATACATATGTATATAATACGTATATACATATACATGTATATATTTATTACACACATAAATTCAGCCTCCACAAACCCTCACATCTCTTCATCGTGAGTTATAAACGAGCTCTTCCATCTTCAAACTTCTCTCAAGTCTGACACGTAATATCACCAAGATTTATATTACCCGAGATCAAACTTGAGTCCGACGGTAAATATATTCACCAATACCTCGCTGGAACCGTAGACCTTATGACAACGGCGGGGGGAGGTGTAGTCTATAATTGGGCGATACGTAACATCAGTGTAATGATGGTGTATTACCCTGTTTTACAGTGGCTCAGTGTACTGCTAAGATGATGTATTTCAGTGTTGGTGTAATTTATTCTGTGGTCACGGTGATTTATTCCATGACCCGGATGATTTATGCTACTGTCAAGATGATAAATTCCACCGTCTGAACAGTTTACTCCAGTGATGAGGCGGCACAAGACACCGGCCCACACGACGCGTTCTGGGTGTGAGGGTGGCGGCTGGGCACTGCGTCTTCCTCCTCACCCTCGCCCATGCCTCACCCTCGCCCATGCCTCACCCTCACCCCTGCCTCACCCTCACCACTGCCTCACTCTCCCCCTTATCTAACCCTCACCCCTGCCTCACCCTCACCACTGCCTCACTCTCCCCCTTATCTAACCCTCACCCCTGCCTCACCCTCACCACTGCCTCACTCTCCCCCTTATCTAACCCTCACCCCTGCCTCACCCCTCGTCCTCCACATGAGGTTGGTCAGATGGTTATACAACTCGTTGCGAACAGATGCCGCCACAACAGGAAACAGTCCCCTCTCCACCCTAAGGAAATGTACTTGAACCTCTGCTGTGTCTCATGCTCATTATCTGACGCGGACGCAAACCACAGCCTCATGACATCCTTTTTTTTTTTTTTTGCAGTGGATGGGCAGGATAGCTATGGAAATCTCATCACTACAAGACACTGAGGGATTACAGACAGATAGTAGTCAAGGTTTCCCATGGGTCAACAGACTGATAACACATTCCTGTACGCAGGAAGTAGAAAAAAAAAGAACTAACACACTCCCCCTTTATGGGGAGAGATAGAGAAATAGAGTGGTCTTTGAGACGCCAGCGAACCGTAAGGAAAACAATGGTCCCTTGGGAGGAACTATGCACCAGGACCTTGGACCACTAGTGGTGGTGTGGTGATGCGTCATGCTAGAGTCTAGTGCTCTTTTAGAGAAATGGTCTCATGGGAACTGTGGCCTTTAGGAAGAATGTTCACTTTATATTTCTTTTTTTAAGGGAATACGCACGTCATGTAGTAGAACCGCTCTGATTTGATACAGATGCAATCTACAGCTGGAGGATGATCGTACAGCGGCGGGGAAGTGGTTTCCGTACACATGATGGTCCCTTCCCTCGGGTGTTCACAAGGGGTCAGGCGCCCCTCGACCACGGAGGGCAGCGCCTCTAAAGAGCCCCCCCCCCTTCTCTCTCTCTCTCTCTCTCTCTCTCTCTCTCTCTCTCTCTCTCTCTCTCTCTCCGGCTGAAGACTTACGTAATAAGCTGAACTTTACAAACCCTAGGAGACACACGGGAGTGAGCTATGTCATCCGTTGACCCTCCTGGTGATCGTAAGTGGTCCCATTGTGTCCATCCACCGTGGCAACAGCCCCGCGCAGGTCTTCTCCTCCTCCTCCGCCGCTGCCCTCGGCTAAAATCGTCTTGTTCCTCCTCCCTGCCCGCCCTGGTCATTGCCTTCCCCCGCCCCTGGTTCTCCATTCCTCCGTCCACCAGCCTCCACCAAGAGCCCCCCTCCGACACAGACGAACGGTAGAGTGTAGGGAAATGCTGACGTGGTTGCCCCTTCACTGAGAGGGTGACACAAAGAGATCCATCCCCCTCCTCCTCCTCCTCCTCCCCCCCACCAAAAGAGGTTGGCTAGATCGATACCACCACAGCCACCTAAACATTGTTAAAGGCCTTCCAGGAAGGGTTTGAGGAACGGAAATTCGGTCTTACAGTTTCTGATTGAGGGAGATGGCATCTCTCCCCCTTGGCTAGAAGGGGGTTATGCAACAGGGGGGAGTGGGGGGGGTTGGGTGGGGGGGTACAGGCAGAACAGTTACGAGACTCTGGACATGGTATGAACGGAGTTTCTCTCTCTCTCTCTCTCTCTCTCTCTCTCTCTCTCTCTCTCTCTCTCTCTCTCTCTCTCTCCCCTACACCCTGGGCCAACCTGTTCTTAAACAGGAATGCAGATATCGCCAAGGATCTCTTTCTTTTAAAGGCTCCAGCAGCCGATAGGAAGGCTCCAGCAGCCGAAGGGAAGGCTCCAGCAGCCGAAGGGAAGGCTCCAGCAGCCGAAGGGAAGGCTCCAGCAGCCGAAGGGAAGGCTCCAGCAGCCGAAGGGAAGGCTCCAGCAGCCGAAGGGAAGGCTCCAGCAGCCGAAGGGAAGGCTCCAGCAGCCGAAGGGAAGGCTCCAGCAGTAGACAGGCTCCAGCAACCAATGGGATTAAGAGTTATAGGCATAAACCAACCCTCCATGTTGAGATAACACATGAGTTCATAAGAAAGACCCCTGATGCTAGGCAGCGACTCGGACCCTCGATGGGTGGGAGGTCCTCTCTACACCCGAGGTGGTCCTCTCGTCCAGGAAATACTCGCAAACCCAACGTCATCAGATGATGGGAAGGAATGGCTCGGACCTCACCAGAATGGAAAGAGCACAATAAGAGAATTCTAATGGTTCCTCATGTCATCACAAAATGCCTTAAAGGAGCGGGCTGACTTGAGAGGAGACATGACAGATGTGACAGCGGCTTGCAAGAGCAGGTACAACGGTCTTCAAAGGACGTGTAGGCGAGTGTACGAGAGATGAGTGTGTGTGTGTGATGGAAGTGGTTGGGTGACGGAAGCGTGTGCAGGCAGGAGAAGCAGGCACGAGGCACACTGGCAGCAGGGAGTGTGGGGGGGTGCGTGACTCACGGGTGGGATGTCCCATGGTCACCACGAGAAAAAGAAAAAAAAAAGATGAGATTAGCTCATTTCGATGTACTACATAGATTAACTAACATAGAAAAGCCGTCGAATAAAAAAAGACGAGATATTCCATATTTCCTTATCATACGATGGACGATAGTGATGGGGAACCTTAGCTTCTGAGTGACACACTGAAATATTACAGAAGCATCGAGCACTTCAGTGCTGGGATATAATCGTAACAACTGTAATCAATTGTATTCCGGTGTCTAATTCCACACACAGAGCGATTATAACTGTAAGTCGTTATAAGGATGTTAACGGCCTGAGCAAGACGGTACGACCCAGAATACGACAGTACGACCTTCTTGCACGGCGGCACGACCCTTGGCCATGATGGCTTGACCTTAGCCTTGACGTTTGGGGAGTCAGGGCACCAGATCTAAGGGCTGTACCGTCGTGTTCAAGGGCCGCACCTTCACCCTCCACGATCGTACCGTCGTGTTGAAGGGCCGTACCTTCACCCTCCAGGATCGTACCGTCGTGTTCAAGGGCCGTACCTTCACCCTCCAGGATCGTACCGTCGTGTTTAAGGGCCGTACCTTCACCCTCCAGGATCGTACCGTCGTCTTCAAGGACCGTACCTTCACCCTCCAGGATCGTACCGTCGTCTTCAAGGACCGTACCTTCACCCTCCAGGATCGTACCGTCGTCTTCAAGGACCGTACCTTCACCCTACAGGATCGTACCGTCATGTTCAAGGGCCGTACCTTCACCCTCCAGGATCGTACCGTCGTGTTCAAGGGCCGTACCTTCACCCTCCAGGATCGTACCGTCGTGTTCAAGGGCCGTACCTTCACCCTCCAGGATCGTACCGTCGTGTTCAAGGGCCGTACCTTCACCCTCCAGGATCGTACCGTCGTCTTCAAGGGCCGTACCTTCACCCTCCAGGATCGTACCGTCGTGTTGAAGGGCCGTACCTTCACCCTCCAGGATCGTACCGTCGTCTTCAAGGACCGTACCTTCACCCTCCAGGATCGTACCGTCGTCTTCAAGGGCCGTACCTTCACCCTCCAGGATCGTACCGTCGTGTTCAAGTCATTCCCACGAAGATCTCATGTGAGGTATGTGATGGTGCGGTACCACAGGATGTGAGGCGTGGACAGTCGACTGTCCCTCTGATACAGACAGATTCATAAAGACAGTTAACCCCACCCGTGCAGTGACGTATGTTAACACGCAACGCGCAGTTAATGAGGTTAGAATAACCAGCTGGAATGTGAGGACAAACACATGGATGCTCGTGAAATGTGATCCAGGGGAACACAAACACCATCTCGAGCTGTGGAGAAAAAAAAAAAAAAATTTCACTTTTTCTCCTCTTCTTCCCATGGTTGTCCAGAGATGAATTCCTTCACCTAAGGAGTTATGAGGACATGACCTATGCCCTAGGACGTCCCCCGCTCCTACATGAAGGTGACTTACGGGTGTCACCTCCCACCCTCACTGATGTGGATTCGAGAGACGCTGAAACGTCGAGGCTGCTCTTCACTCAGTAGCAGAGACGAGGGACGGAGTGAACTCCTTTGAAGAGTCCAATTCTTTAACGAGACAGTAACAATGACGATTCTAAAGCCCCGCCAAGGGTGACCACTGACTCGTTGTGTTACCTCAAGCAGGCGAAGTCCAGATATATATATATATATATATATATATATATATATATATATATATATATATATATATATATATATATATATATATATTTCTTCCGCGGCATGGGAGAGGCCATAGCTAAGGGCTTTTTATCCTCCTAGGGAAAAAAATAATAATATTACTCCGGGAGAAATATACTTTCCAGGAGGGAGTCGGCCACAGCCGTGAAGGGAGGATCAGTTGTGGGTCGTGATCTTGGTGGTGGTGTTGGGTTTAGGTCAGCATGGAGGTCACGGTGAGGGTGGGGGTAGGTCAGCATGGGGGTCGTGGTGGGGGTGGATCAGCATGGGGGTCGTAGTGGTGGTGGTGGGGTTAGGTCAGCATAGGGGTCGTAGTGGTGGTGGGAGGTACGTCAGCATGGAGGTCGTGGTGGGAGTGAATCAGCATAGGGGTCGTAGTGGTGGTGGGAGGTACGTCAGCATGGAGGTCGTGGTGGTGATAGGGAGGGTCAGCATAGGGGTCGTGGTGGTGGCAGTGGGTCAGCATGGGGGCCGTGTTGGTGGTGCGGGTGGGTCAGCATTGGGGTAGGTCAGCATGGGGGTGGTGGTGGTGGGGATTGGTCAGCATGGGGATGGTGATGGTGGGGGTGGGTCAGCATGGGGGTCGTGGTGGGGATTGGTCAGCATGGGGGTGGGGGTGGGTCAGCATGGTAGTGGGGGTGGGTCAGCATGGTGGTGGGGGTGGGTCAGCATGGCAGGGGAATGTGGCCGGCTGGTCCAGCAAGGCTCGTGTGTCTGCCACACGTCTCCTGTAGCAAGACCCCCGACGCCCCTCATCCTGTTGGCTGTTGCCTCCTCCCTGGCTGCTTCCCTTGACTGCTACCTCCTCCCTGGCTGCTTCCCTTGACTGCTACCTCCTCCCTGGCTGCTTCCCTTGACTGCTGCCTCCTCCCTGGCTGCTCCCCATGACTGCTACCTCCTCCCTGGCTGCTTCCCTTGACTGCTGCCTCCTCCCTGGCTGCTTCCCTTGACTGCTACCTCCTCCCTGGCTGCTTCCCTTGTCTGCTGCCTCCTTCCTGGCTGCTTCCCATGTCTGCTGCCTCCACTATGGCTTTAATTTCTTTTTCCTTCTCATTAACTCCACGTCTCTCAGGCCCGTTTTCTGTATCTCTGCATCTATGCCAATAGTAATTCATTTTGTTCATTATTTTCTCTCTATTTCTCCCTTCTTTCCACTACCCGATCTCTCTCTCTCTCTCTCTCTCTCTCTCTCTCTCTCTCTCTCTCTCTCTCTCTCTCTCTCTCTCTCGTAATTTGTCCCAAGTATATCTATGAAGTGGTTCGTGTATGTCACCCTCTTGGCCCCTGGAAGCCACCCGCTCTGCCCAGGGTGAGAGAGATAGAGAGAGAGAGAGAGAGAGAGAGAGAGAGAGAGAGAGAGAGAGAGAGAGAGAGAGAGAGAGAGAGAGAGAGAGAGGAGACTGCAGAGGCCATAAAAAAACTGTGGGTTGCGCAGAAAAAATCTTACAGCAGCTTATATTCAAATTCACCATAGAATAGAAAATGCTTAGTGACTTAGAACATGAGAGAGTGGGTTCTAAAACTAGGCATATCTAATTTTTTGTTATGTATACTTGTTCGTCGTTTCCCGCATTAGCGAGGTAGCGCTAGGATCAAAGAAAAGTCTCATTTGCGCATGTCCATCCTCTATCTGTCATATGTAATGCACCGAAACCACATCCTCCCTATCCACACCCAGGCTCCACGGACCTTACCATGGTTTACATTGGACGCTTCACATGCCCTAGTTCAGTTCAATGATAACACTTCGACTCATGTATATCATATCGCTCCAATTTACTCTATCCCGTGCTTGCATTTCACCCTCCTGCATGTTCAGGCCCCGACAATACAAAATATCTTTCACTCCATCTTTCCATCTCCACTTAGGTCTCCCCCTTCTCTTT
>NC_092233.1:26209180-26226680 GCF_036320965.1 Panulirus ornatus | reverse complement strand
CTTGGTGTATGCTCTGTTCTATGCTTTGATACATAGCTTGGTGTATGCCCTGGTCTATTTTCTGATGTATGCCCTTATACATGCAGCGTTACATGCCTGAGTGTATGTATACCAAGACTCATGCAATGATTATTTTTCCCTTGGTGTGTGTCTGACGTATAACCTAATGTATACCCCTGATGTATTCCACTGGTGTATGCTGTATAAAAGAGGTCACCCGGCGTAAATAGATCAGCGGCAGGAGGGCAAGAGATTTTAAAATGGAAAGGGGTAAATATGAATATGCAAATTAATTTCCAGAAGAAGGAGTTTTCCAGAGTGACGGGTGACCTGAGTGAGAGTATGACGTGTGACCTGGAGGCCTGACCTGGAGAGGAAAGGGAGTGAATTAGAGAGTTATAAGGTCACAGTGACCAGATACGAACCATAAGGTCATAGGCTAAATACACTGAGGATACACAATACGAAAACTCAGAAACACTTGTGTGTGAGACAACACACCGTGCAACACCTGGGTGGGGAAGTGACAAACACGGAACTTTGAATTCTTCACCCTACCATACTGTATGGTTAACAGTGAGTCCTCACTCTACCATACTGTATGGTTAACAGTGAGTCTTCACCCTACCATACTGTATGGTTAACAGTGAGTCCTCACCCTACCATACTGTATGGTTAACAGTGAGTCTTCACCCTACCATACTGTATGGTTAACAGTGAGTCCTCACTCTACCATACTGTATGGTTAACAGTGAGTCTTCACCCTACCATACTGTATGGTTAACAGTGAGTCTTCACCCTACCATACTGTATGGTTAACAGTGAGTCCTCACCCTACCATACTGTATGGTTAACAGTGAGTCTTCACCCTACCATACTGTATGGTTAACAGTGAGTCTTCACCCTACCATACTGTATGGTTAACAGTGAGTCCTCACCCTACCATACTGTATGGTTAACAGTGACTCTTCACCCTACCATACTGTATGGTTAACAGTGAGTCCTCACCCTACCATACTGTATGGTTAACAGTGACTCTTCACCCTACCATACTGTATGGTTAATAGTGAGTCTTCACCCTACCATACTGTATGGTTAACAGTGAGTCCTCACTCTACCATACTGTATGGTTAACAGTGACTCCTCACTCTACCATACTGTATGGTTAACAGTGAGTCCTCACCCTACCATACTGTATGGTTAACAGTGAGTCCTCACCCTACCATACTGTATGGTTAACAGTGAGTCTTCACCCTACCATACTGTATGGTTAACAGTGAGTCCTCACCCTATCTTACTGTATGGTTAACAGTGACTCCTCACTCTACCATACTGTATGGTTAACAGTGAGTCCTCACCCTACCATACTGTATGGTTAACAGTGAGTCTTCACCCTACCATACTGTATGGTTAACAGTGAGTCCTCACCCTACCATACTGTATGGTTAACAGTGAGTCTTCACCCTACCATACTGTATGGTTAACAGTGACTCCTCACTCTACCATACTGTATGGTTAACAGTGACTCTTCACCCTACCATACTGTATGGTTAACAGTGAGTCCTCACTCTACCATACTGTATGGTTAACAGTGACTCCTCACTCTACCATACTGTATGGTTAACAGTGAGTCCTCACCCTACCATACTGTATGGTTAACAGTGAGTCCTCACCCTATCTTACTGTATGGTTAACAGTGACTCCTCACTCTACCATACTGTATGGTTAACAGTGAGTCCTCACCCTACCATACTGTATGGTTAACAGTGAGTCCTCACCCTACCATACTGTATGGTTAACAGTGAGTCCTCACCCTACCATACTGTATGGTTAACAGTGAGTCCTCACCCTACCATACTGTATGGTTAACAGTGACTCTTCACCCTACCATACTGTATGGTTAACAGTGACTCCTCACTCTACCATACTGTATGGTTAACAGTGACTCCTCACTCTACCATACTGTATGGTTAACAGTGAGTCTTCACCCTACCATACTGTATGGTTAACAGTGAGTCTTCACCCTACCTTACTGTATGGTTAACAGTGATTCTTCACCCTACCATACTGTATGGTTAACAGTGACTCTTCACCTTATCTTACTGTATGGTTAACAGTGACTCCTCACTCTATCATACTGTATGGTTAACAGTGAGTCTTCACCCTACCATACTGTATGGTTAACAGTGACTCTTCACCTTATCTTACTGTATGGTTAACAGTGACTCCTCACTCTATCATACTGTATGGTTAACAGTGACTCTTCACCCTATCTTACTGTATGGTTAACAGTGACTCTTCGCCGTACCATATTGTATGGTTGATAGTGATCCTTCACCCTACCATAGTGTATGGGTAACTGTGACTTCACCCTGTCATACTGCACTGTTAGCAGTGACTCGTCACCCTACCACATTGCAGTGAAAAGAGAAAGGAAGAACGGAAAGGCAAGTGAATGATTTACCACTGGCAGTGTTGCAGAACATTTCTTGGGCCGATATTGTGTTCTTGATAGTGAGAAAAGAGTGGAAGATCAGAGTTCAGAATACAGAATGGAAGAGAAAAATGTCGTGTAATACTTCTTATCCTTCATCTTACGAGATCTTGCCTGGATAACACAATGTTCTCGCTTTTACATTAGTGCATATATTAGTGCATATTCTTTTTTTCTTTTCTTTTAAACTATTCGCCATTTCCCGCGTTAGCGAGGTAGCGTTAAGAACAGAGGACTGGGCCTTTTTTGGAATATCCTCACCTGGCCCCCTCTGTTCCTTCTTTTGAAAAATTAAAAAAAAAAAAAAAAAAAAAAAACGAGAGGGGAGGATTTCCAGCCCCCCGCTCCCTCCCCTTTTAGTCGCCTTCTACGACACGCAGGGAATACGTGGGAAGTATTCTTAATCCCCTATCCCCAGGGATAATTAGTGCATATATATATATATATATATATATATATATATATATATATATATATATATATATATATATATATATATATATAGTGTGTGTGTGTGTGTGTGTGTGTGTGTGTGTGTGTTTGTTTGTTGTCTGTGAGCACAGGCTGTGGCACAAACACTGAAGAGTGAGTGGTCAATTCTACACATTTCTGAACCCTAAGAAACATTTCGGGTGATCGCTCGAGCGGTAGGTCAAGATAGCAACAATTAAATAGTCCCCCCCGCCTCCACGCTCTCCATGCCCTGACCGCAGTCATAAAGACGGGTAATAATATCATACTTCCACGATAAAACGGATCTTTGGTTCTCATAAATCATACGCAATAATTTAGTCTTTATGACGGTCATTACGAAGTTCACGCAAGATATTGCTCGTGAGGTGAGCAGTATTGTCTAAACTTAATATTTTTGCTGAATTTCGTGACAGAGGTGCATCATTTTTTTTATAAGTGTGTCACTTATTGGTGATAATCCCTTTATAATCCTTAGAATTTCGCCCCTATGGTGAGTTTTATCAAGTGTTAAAAGTCCGACTTCCCCTGTGGGTTAAAGCTCCCCCAACGGAACGGGAAATAATCTCAGGACCAAAATGTTTCTCCTGTTTTAAAGACAACATAGGTACACCATTTTCTTGGGAAAGTGCTGTATATCTTACGTAATGCTTCATTAGAGTTCATTTTCCTAAGTCTTCAGTGGGAGGGCGAGGTATGAGGCAGTGGTTGGCAGTTCGTAAACCCTCTCCTGCCCTCCACTGCGCCGACACTAAGTGAGCCTGAAATAGCGAGGCGTAAACACTTTATATTAGCGGGTCAGGCTGTAGTGTTGGAGGGACGCTTGAAACCCATCGTGTGACCCTGCTGGAACGTGAGGGCTCTCCATGTACAGGGCGCTGTCTGCCCTGTTCCCCTCAGGTCCTTCATGGAGTCGGATCACACGAATCTTCACGAACTCCAGGCTCGTGTTACTGCTACTGCTGCTGCTGTTGCTGCTTTCTCCATCACCGCGACTGCTACTGCTGTGGCTACTGCTTCCTCCGTCTCCTGTTACTGCTACTGCTGTGGCTACTGCTTCCTCCGTCACCTGTTACTGCTACTGCTGTGGCTGCTGTTACTGCTGCTGTATCACCATTACTGCAGCAATGCTGCAGCTTGTACGTGTCCGTAATGCATCGGGTACTTGAACCTTCGAGGTTGCCAAGACTTAAGCTTGGCCCCAACTGCTCCTTATCATGATATGCCAACAATCACTTGAGTCGTTCCCCAGTGACGGGTCTGCCTGATGCCTCAAGCCTGAGCTCCTGATTCGAGATGTAGAGGTTTCTACTCTACTCACCACACCATGGTAGGTCTACCATACCATTCCAGGCCTACCATGCCCTTCACCAGGTCTACCAGGCCTTCCATATCCGCCACAATATGGCAGGTCTACCATACCCAAATTATTAGGAATGGTTGAAATCTCTGAGACTTATATACGCCCGGGAGAGAAAGACGAGAGAGGCATATCATCACCTATATCTGGAAAATCCTGGAAGGTCTGGTTCCCAACTTACATTCGGAGAGAACATCCTACTGGCACGACAGGCGTGGAAGACTTTGTGAAAGATAACCCCGAAGATGCAGAGGTGCGACGTGCACGAAAGACAGAACACCTTAAACACACAACGGGGTCCAGGCAAGACTCTCAATACCTCGCCAAATACCACCAGGAACAGCATGGTGGTGCACGGTAGAGAGGGTCACGAGTGCACTGAGCAAGCACCTACCAAGTGTATCTGATCAACCAGGTTGTAGGCCTGAGGGCTGCGGCTTCCAACAGCTTGGTCGACCAACGACCAAATCCAACAACCTAGGCCCAGCCCGGGCTATGGCGGGTGAAGAACCCCGAAAACCACCAGGTATACACCAGGCGCTACAACACCATGGCTAGGTCTACCCTACCCAACAGACCATGGTAGGTCTACCATATCCAATCACACGCCATGCCTGGGCTACCATTCACTACCACACCATGTCAGGACTACCATACCCACCACACCGTGGCTAAACCTACCACACACCACAACTTTAGACTTCCCTACCATGGCATCTAGGAGAGGCGACCAATAACCACACTCCAGCTCTGGATCCAGAACAACAGCTACCATGGTTAGCGAGGGAGCAGCGTCGAGCGTGTGTGGTAGCCACCATTAAGGAACATCTCTCGGTCTCGCTCGCAGCACTCTCGAGTTATTTATGGGTTGTGCAAGGCTCTCCAGCACTTGGGAGGAATTACCACCACATAAAGTTAGTTCTGCACGTTGCCGCCGCTAACGTTATGATGGCGCTATGGGCACACTGTCGTCTTTACTATTATTATTATTATTATTACTATTATTATTATTATTACTATTATTATTATTATTATTATTATTATTATTATCATTATCATTATCATTATTATCATTACTACTACTATCATTATCATTAATATTATTTGTTCCCTTTTTGTCCTCTGATTTCATGGAAGGCCTCAAAGTGGAATCATCAATATTTCCAAGGAACAAGACATTAGGGCATACGCTGAGTTGCAGCACTGGCGGACTATGAAAGATTGAGGTTAAACAGTGAGGGGGTTTAAATATATATATATATATATATATATATATATATATATATATATATATATATATATATATAAACAGAATCGCATCCACCTGAAGGATGATATACATCATATCATACATACAGTTTGCTGTTTCCTCACATATGCTTTCCTTCCGTAGAAGCGACCGTAGCAGGGCAACAACCGTTCCTAAAACTATATATGCAAGATACGACCATAGATGACGTGAGTGGTAGTAGGAGGGAAAACATATGACAGTTTGAACGCGTACAACGACCAGCAGGGCTGCTAGGCGGGCGTCCAGTACACCGACCACCTTACTTACCAAGCTTCACGAGTACATACACACACACACACACACACACACACACAACCCTTGAAGGTAGTGAGCGAGTGTTTTATGATTCCTGGTGTCATGAAACAGCGGCATATATAGATATTCCTACAAGAATGCATTAGGAGCAAAATGATACCCAACACTCCTAAGTGCAGTTTCGTGTAATGATCACATCATCAGGGGAGATACAAGAAATATAACAGTTCGTTGATATACAACGAAGACACGAAGCTACTAGGACGCCATTGGTAAACAAGTGCCACCGGATGGTAATGTCCTAGCTACGTCTCCTCCTTGTATATCAAGTGACCTCTTTTTTAATCTCATTCTTGTGTCTCCCTTTATATTGTGATCATTACACGAAAGTGCACTTGGGATAGTACGAAGGTGAAATTGCACTTCAGTTGGAGTTCATACAATTTCATTTAACATGTAAATTTTCTATACATGTGGCACGACGTTTGGTGAGGACAATCCACCTCATCAGGTGCCAGCACCAATCTGTACAGACCAACAACCACTGTTCGATATGTCGGACAGCAAGCGTTGTGAGTGAGAGTGATTAAGGGGGGCCACGCGGCGGGGCGTCTTAAACTTTTTTTGTTTTCACGTTTCGTTAATTCTCTCATTTTGATTTTGTTAATGCTAGGATGGGCTTTGAAACTGCCTTGGGGCAAATTAAAGTTCTTAGTATTAGCAACTGAGACAGATTCAATGACGTTGCGTGTTGCATAACCAAGAGAGGGGCATAGAATAACGCGATTTTCAAGATTTCTTGGATAATCATTTTCATGACAATGTTTAGCAATCGCATTTTTTGTGGTCTTTCCTGCGTAGTGCATGACGGTGCCAATAACATCTTTCCGTTGCAGTTTTTCCGGTCTGGCCCATATAAATATCTTTACATGCCTTGCATCTGACGGCGTAAACACTCCCAATTGTTGCATGATTTTGGCCTAATATGTATCAACGTCTTACTGATGGTGTTATCGTAGTGGAAAGCAACGTTACAAACACTGTTTTTTAAACATGTCTTACGTTAGCTAAGTTGGGAGAAGAGGGCAGTACTAAACAAGAGGGCAACACTAAACAGTCAAACTTATCCTTATTTGTAACTTTTTTCAAGAAGCATAATGTCTTCCTAGCTTTCCAGTAAGCTTTGTTTACAAACCAACTGGGGATAATATAACTCATGTTCTCCCAAGTTATATTATCCCAGTTGGTTTGTGAACAAAGCTGAGTGGGAAGCTAGGAAGACATTTTATGCTTCTTGTAACAAAAAATGTGACACATGAGGCGTATGTGTGTGTGTGTGTGAGCCTGATTCTCCTCCGATCTAGGCTGCAGGGTTCAGCCCAGAGGCACGCGCCTCCCTCCTGCCCGGCCGCCCACGGGGGTTTGTTAGTTCCTGCAAGCGAGGGCTGGTGACGTCACAGCGTTAGCAGTACACCCCCCCCCCCCCCCACCCCGGTCGTCCAGCCATATATACGTCTCGAATTTTTCCTTGGGTCGACTAACGTAACTTGATGGTAATGGAGAGAAGTTGGTCATATTTCATAGTTCATCCCAGGTTCACGTTCGGAGCAATATGGCTCCTCTGTACCCAGGATCCAGACATACGCACAAACCTTAGGTTCTCCACCTTAAAATTTGCCATACCATTTTCTGTGAAATTCGAACGTTTTCTCGAAACGTGTACCGGGACTCGACATTTGGTGCAGTTCCAGAAAAAAAAAAAAAATGTTCGTCGGCGCATCATGAGTCTCGGTACTCGCGCGGTCGAAGCTGTACCGACCCTTGCGTCTGGAGAGAGAGAGGGTTCGGTACAGCTTCGTTCAGGCGTGTGTCAGGACTTTACTCCACGTTTGTACATACGTTGAAACTATACTTAATGATCGCTAGTTTTGTTAGAGTGCCACTGGTCATTTTACGGACTCACAACTCAGGTTTGACAGCAGAAGTTGACTCTCATTTCATACTTACAGTCGCACACGTATATTCAGTGTCTGGGTATCCATGAGTCCTGCTCAGTAAACCGATTTCCCCGAGATTAAGTGAGGAGACGAAGCATTTCACGTGACACACATCTGCGTTGTTTTTGTGCCGAGGACGGAACTAACTCGTGGAGTTTAAGACTCTGATCCCGCCACCCAAGACACGCTCAAAGCTTACCAAAATCGTGGTTCTCAAATATCATGGAATTTAAAAACAAGAATCCAAAACTCTTCATATTTTGGTTAGTTATTTGAGCTTAAGGCCTATGGACTGTGAGGCCTTCCACGCCAATATATAACCAACAATCAAAAAAAAAAATTTAAAGAACTTTTTCATGTTGAAGATGATTGAACAATCCTCCACACTCTCACCCTCTCTGTCAACATTAGTGACTGGAGTCCACTACATAACTGTACCCAGACTGCCCCGACCATAACGTAACGATGGTTCAACTTGATGCTTCCGGCAATTCGTGTGGGGTAATTGTTTAGGAATTCTATTCATCACGTCAAAGAAAACAATGTGTGTGTGTGTATGTGTGTGTGTGTGTGTGTGTGTGTGTATGTATGTATGTATGTATGTATGTATGTATGTATGTATGTGTGTGTGTGTGTGTGTGTGTGTGTGTGTGTGTGTGTGGTATGGAAGGAGGGAGGACGTGTTCTGGGAAGGCGGCCCCTCCCAACTGCGTCATATACTCTGATACAATTTCCTCTCGCACCTCTTTTTTCTCGGCGTCCATCGCTATCAGGTTCATTTACTTTGTCACACAAGTACCTAGGGCCCGGGAGGAGGAGAGGTCAGAGGTCAGAGAGATAACGTGATAAAAGACAGAGAGTTTGCCAAACAAGAAAGAGAGAGAGAGAGAGAGAGAGAGAGAGAGAGAGAGAGAGAGAGAGAGAGAGAGAGAGAGTGTGTGTTCAGTTGTTCTGCAGAACAATGTTCTATGGTTATTACTAAATATGAAGTGTACTACGAGTGTTGTGTCATGTTCTATGTTCTGTACATGTTCCATGTTCTGCACATGTTTCTTAACCTTTCATTTTTTTTTTCTTTCCAGGTAAGTCGACCGTCTGCCTCTACAGCAAGACCACGTTGACAGTCCAGGCCAGTGGCACGTATGTGATCCACGCAACACATTGTTTAAGGGAGGAGAGATTTAGATAGATAGATAGACAGATATATATATATATATATATATATATATATATATATAGAGAGAGAGAGAGAGAGAGAGAGAGAGAGAGAGAGAGAGAGAGAGAGAGAGACCTGGCAAAAGAAAATCAGCGAACGTCATTTAATATTGTTGATCTGTGTATGACACTTGTATATAAGGTGGGCAGTCATGGTCACTGCACATGACACCTACAGAATGAATTGGGGCGAAAATGCGGCCTGCCCTCATCTTGCTCTTGGCGCTACCTCTGCAACGCGGGGAACGGAGGACAAGCACGAAGCACAATTGAAGAGGCGGGTTTTTCCCTCACACTGGCATGACAATATACACACAGCAAGAACCACCAGGACTGAGAATTATGACCTTTCAGTTTTCCCCAAAACCCCAGCAAAGACAAAGAATTTACAGTGACGTGGAACAGAGGAAAGGTAAACATCTGTGTCCTATATGGCCGCCTGGGCAAGTCCCTCGTGACGTCATGGGGTGCGGTGCCACTTGCCGACAGCTGCTGACCTTTGACGTTCCCTAGTCATTGCACCCGCTGACCCCAGCTGTCCTCCAGGTGTCAGACACCTGCAGACCCCAGCTGTCGTCCTGGTGTCAGACACCTGCAGACCCCCAGCTGTCCTCCAGGTGTCAGACACCTGCAGACCCCAGCTGTCGTCTTGGTGTCAGACACCTGCAGACCCCCAGCTGTCCTCCTGGTGTCAGACACCTGCAGACCCCCAGCTGTCGTCTTGGTGTCAGACACCTGCAGACCCCAGCTGTCGTCCTGGTGTCAGACACCTGCAGACCCCAGCTGTCCTCCAGGTGTCAGACACCTGCAGACCCCAGCTGTCGTCCTGGTGTCAGACACCTGCAGACCCCCAGCTGTCCTCCAGGTGTCAGACACCTGCAGACCCCCAGCTGTCGTCTTGGTGTCAGACACCTGCAGACCCCTAGCGGTCCTCCTGGTGTCAGACACCTGCAGACCACAGAAGTCAGGCCTCCTGGTGCCAGGCTGTGTGTGTGTGTGTGTGTGTGTGTGTGTGTGTGAGTGAGAGAGAGAGAGAGAGAGAGAGAGAGAGAGAGAGAGAGAGAGAGAGAGAGAGAGAGAGAGAGAGGCCGTTCTCTGACCTACTGTGAATGGAATATTCTACAATGATCCACTGCAACAGTACATTTGTACACTGTCCTGTACAACAGGTAGGACGAGTCCATTCATAACTATCTGTTGGAATATGTAGAAAACAAAACAAAAAATAAGGGCGTCGCAGCTCTCTTATGAAATGCGTTTTTATCACGTCCGTATCACATCCGCGATGAATCCGGGATCGTTCGAGTAATATATATCCTAGTTTTTATATGTATTCTTATACTTGACGATGTCTTTGTTTTGTCTACAACTATAACATCCTCTTATCCCTCCCTCCCTAGTTCAGCAGTCCGTTCCTCACGTCCAAAGTTTTCTCATTAATTACACGATGTCTAATGTGTTTGTCACGATCTTCACAAGTTCTCTCTCTCTCTCTCTCTCTCTCTCTCTCTCTCTCTCTCTCTCTCTCTCTCTCTCTCTCTCTCATTTTTTTGTTTTGACTTTTATCTAAGTCATATACACTGAAACAGTACATCTCTTGGTACCCTTTCTCCCTAACCTTGCCTAAGACACTCTAATGACCTTATACTAAATACTGTCGACATCCTTTTGCCATTAATATTCATAACATTAGCAGATGGGTTCCTGGAAATCGTACACACACACACACACACACACACACACACACCGAGCACAGATTCAGGGAAAGGAAATCATGTGCGAAAAACTTGTCTTATGAGAGTGTACGAACCGTTTAAGACAAACGTGCAGACTGGGTGAAATGCTTGCACTGGAACAGCCGGATAGCATCTGACACTATACCATTATAGGAGGCTGGTTGTGAAGTTGGATCTTCTGGTTGGACTAAGAGGGAGACACCCTACAATGGAGAGATGATCATCTTAATGGAAGGGAACAAAGGACGCATGTCCGAAAAGCCTTCTCGAAATGGGTTGAGGGTCACTAGTGGTGTGCGGCAGGGTCCAGTCCTAGGACCATTGCTCTTCTTGATCTGTGTGACTGACGTGCCAGGAGGGTTGGACTCGTACTGGAATATGTTTCTGGATGATGCCAAGGTCGTGAGGGAAGCAGTGATGAAGATCTGATCCATGGTTGATGAAATTCAGCCCGAGTCAGTGTAAAGCAATGACGGTGGGACACAGCAAAAGGAAACCTTGATACCGATGATATCTCGTAGAAAATGAGGTTCAGTAGTATGTGTGTGAGATGCAAGTGGGAGTGAAACTGTAGCTTACCTGTCGTTAGAGCTCCACCACTTAAAGAGAACTATAGACCAACTGTCTGCTGAGAAATATATGAATTGCAGTAATGTATATAGATTAGAATATATTTGGCAAACCGCTCAGGTCCAGTATTAGGCTAAAACTAGGATTTGCTCCTCATGTTCGGTCATGGCACATTAGGAAGCATAAGGAGCAAATGGAGAAGGTCCAGAGGAGGGCAATCAAGAGTTACAATGAGACGTTAGAAGCCAACGATGTGTAGAGTAAGGCGTGACTTGATCACAACCTTCAAGTTTCAAATCCAGTTTGATGATGTCAGCAGTGAAGAATCACTTAACAGACGCAAAGATATTATAAGATTCATTAAGATATAGTTAAGCAAAAATCTTGTTGAAAAAGATATGAAGGAGTCCACGTATAGCATGAGAGTGGAGGATGAACATAATCAAGTCATGAAATGTTGAAGCTGACAACACACACACACACACACACACATTAACCCGGCATGTCCCGATGAATTTTATCCTTCATGTTCTTTTATCAAGACCAAATCTTCCAATACTTGACCACGTCCAACTCTCACGTTCAGTCTCCAGCAGATGACACGAGTGACCGTTCAAGGCACCGAAAGTTTGGAGTCATTAAGTGCTCTTACGTCCCTCGGGTTCGCCGACGTCGTTGGCCATGGCGGATAATGGTTGTCCCCTCCCTCCCCCTTCACCACCACCAATCTGTATTCTTGTGAGCCGCTCTTACGAGTCTTTCTTATTCTATCCACTACTGAAATGTAGGTCTCTGTTGAGTCTTCTTCTTCCTCTTTTTCTTCTTCTTCTTCTTCTTCTTCTTCTTTCTTCTTCTTTCTTCTTCTTCTTCTCTGTCTTCTTCTTCTCCGTCTTCTTTTTCTTCTTCTTCTTCGTCTTCTCTGTCTTCTTCTTCTCCGTCTTCTTTTTGTTCTTCTTCTTCTTTCTTTTCGTCTTCTCCCTCTTCGTCTTCTCCCTCTTCTTCTTCTTCTTCTTCTTCTTCGTCTTCTCCGTCCGTCTCTATTTCTTTCACCCTTCTTTTTACGTCTCCCATCGTTGGGCCTGGCCTCGAGCAGGACATCTGTCCGTAACGTGAGTCCCTGACATATACACACAAAAAAAGGGGCAAAGCGAACACAAGGGCTATGAAAAGTACCGTCTCTGGTTACTACATCTTTTGTCATGAGAGTACGCCAGCAGGTCTAGCCTATCATGTTACCGGATACAGTGAGCCTCCGCATCACAGGTCAGATCATGCCTCGCACTCCCTCACAGGTTATTTTTAGGCTCGTAGTCTCTAGTTCGATGACGTTTGAATGAGGCTTTCACTGTGGGTCTGTGCGTATTAACTATCTTTTCTACATCCTCCTCCTCTTCCTCCTCCTCCTCCTCCTCCCTGCACTCGCCTCGCCACGACCTTCCCTTCCCATCCTTACACCTCTCACCCTCCCGACCCTCCGTCCCTGAGCTGGTCGAAGTAAGTACAGTCAGCGCGTTTAGAAAACCCTGGCAACACTTCCGTAACGCACGCAGGTTCCTGCTGCTGCCGCACACCTCCTGAATACAACATACAGGAGTCAGAATTCTGCTTGTATATACAAGACTCTCCGGATTAAGCTGCCGATATATATATATATATATATATATATATATATATATATATATATATATATATATTGGAAAGGATCACAATTTTGCGTGTGATGAAGATATTCCTATGAGTCCACGGGGAAAATGAAACACGATAAGTTCCCAAGCGCACTTTCGTGTAATAATCACATCATCAGGGGAGACACATGAGAGAAATAAGTCAGTTGATATACATCAAAGAGACGAAGCTAGGACGCCATTTGGTAAACATGCGATTGTCTAAAACATACAACGAGCGTTCATAAACTTATCGTTTTACAAATTTATCAACAATAAAGTTATCTAATTTGTACAGACCATCACGAATATTAAGATTATGTTTCTTTGTTATTTAATGATAGAAGATTCAATGATAATTCTGGTGGTGATAGAGTTAGAGTTAATAACTGAGGTGGCATTACTCCAGTCAATACAATGATCATAGTTTTTAACGTTAAAAACTATGATCATTGTATTGACTGGAGTAATGCCATCTTAGTTATTAACTCTAACTCTATCACCACCAGAAATATCATTGAATCTTCTATCATTAAATAACAAAGAAACATAATCTTAATATTCGTGATGGTCTATACAAATTAGATAACTGTATTGTTGATAAAATTTGTAAAACGATAAGTTTATGAACGCTCGTTGTATGTTTTAGACAATCGCATGTTTACCAAATGGCGTCCTAGCTTCGTCTCTTTGATGTATATCAACTGACTTATTTCTCTCTTGTGTCTTCCCTGATGATGTGATTATTACACGAAAGTGCACTTGGGAACTTATCGTGTTTCATTTTCCAAGTGGACTCATAGGAATATATATATATATATATATATATATATATATATATATATATATATATATATATATATATATATCATTCCTTTGTTCCCCTATTTCTGGGTCAAAATGAACATGGATAATCCATCACATATGACACGAACGCTGATACGGGCGGCCGTATGGTAAAGCGAGGGAGGGGGGATGGAAGCCAGTCATGGCCGGGTAATGAGTGACAGACAAATGCTGTACATTATGAATGACAGGAATGTCAACATGATATCCCTGTTATTACCATGTGGTACATGGGAGAGCAGGCATACGTTGTGTAATCTCTCGCTCTCTCTCTCTCTCTCTCTCTCTCTCTCTCTCTCTCTCTCTCTCTCTCTCTCTCTGTATATATATATATATATATATATATATATATATATATATATATATATATATATATATATATATATATATATGATACTCCTGTCAGATGAACGAAAAGAAAACATAAGAACGAATGGGACTGATAGTTACATGGAGAGAGAGAGAGAGAGAGAGAGAGAGAGAGAGAGAGAGAGAGAGAGAGAGAGAGAGAGAGAGAGAAGAAGAAGAAGAAGAAGAAGAAGAAGAAGAAGAAGAGGAGGAGGAGGAGGAGGAGTAAGAGGAGGAGGAATATGTAGCAAGAAGCACAGCTGTTAGTGGAAATTAGAAAGAAATAGCAAGAAGTAAATTTCCCTCAAAAATATAAAAAACGATAAAAATATCTTGATTAAAGAGGCAAGACACGTCAGGTACAGATGGGAGAAAATACTATGTCCATTCCTTTGTTGGTGAGTCGGGGGAGGGGGGGTTTAGAAGGGAGGGGAGGGGCGAGGGAGCGGTGGGCCCGCTATCTCTGACGTCAATAGATTGCTGGGATGACAACCAAACTGATAAGAAAGAGATACTGGTATCAGGACGAGGGGCCCAGTACTTCCTGGATCTGGCTGTGCAGGAAGGAGGTAAAGTCTGTCTCTCTGTCTGTCTACTTTCCCCCTTAGGTTTACCTCACCTGTATGTTCAGGCGTCAACTGATAACGAAAGTATATTACCATTTATAATATATATATATATATATATATATATATATATATATATATATATATATATATATATATATATATATATATATATATATTTATTATTATTATTATTGTTATCATTATCAGTATTAGTATCATTATTATTATCAAACTTAGTCGCTGTCTCCCGCGTTAGCAAGGTATCGCAAGGAAACAGACGAAAGAATGGCCCGACCCACCCACATACACATGCATATAGATAAAAGCCCACACACGCACATACACATACCTATACATTTCAACGTATACATACACAGACATATACATATGCACACATGTACATATTCATACTTAACTGCCTTCATCCATTCTCGTCGCCACCCCGTCACATATGAAACAGCAGCAGCAGCAGCACCCCCCCCCCCCCCCCGGCGAGGTAACGCTGGGAAAAGACAACAAAGGCCACATTCGTTCACACTCAGTTTCTAGCTGTCATGTGCAATGCATCGAAACCACAGCTCCCTTTCTACATCCAGGAGTATCCACCTACATTCATTTGTCTCCAAGACAATATATATATATATATATATATATATATATATATATATATATATATATATATATATATATATATATATATATATATATATGAATGTATTGAAAAAATGTTATACCAGAGAGCAGTAATCGGTATTTTTGAAGGATTAGTAATTCCAACAATATCATATGGCTGCGAGGCATGAGCTACAGATAGGGTTGTGCGGAGGAGGGTGGATGTGATGGAAATGAAATATTTGAGGACAATATGTGGTGTGAGGTGGTTTGATCGAGTAAGTAATGAAACGGTAAGAGAAATTTATGGTAATGAAAAGAGTATGGTTGACAGAGCAGAAGAGGGTGTGTTGAAATTGTGTGGATATATGGAGAGAATGAGTGAGGAAAGATTGACAAAGAGGATATATGTGTCAGAGGTGGAAAGAACAAGGGGAAGCAGAAGCGGGAGACCACACTGGAGGTGGAAAGATGGAGTGAAAACGATTTTGAGTGATCGGGGCCTGAACATGCAGGAGGGTGAGAGGCGTGCAAGGAATAATGAAACGGCCTTTGTAAACCATGGAAAGGTCTGTGGGCCTGGATGTGGATAGGGAGCTGTGGTTTCGGTGACAGAGATACAGTGTGAGTGGATGTGGCCTTTATACGTCTGTTTCCTGGTGCTACCTCGCTGATGCAGGGGGCAGCGATAGGGTTTGGGGGAAGAGAAGCGAATGTATAAATTATCTTTATTCCTATCCTTCATGCATTTGTGGTGTTTCCTAAAGGGCGGATGTGGCGGTGTGAATGGATGAAGACGAGCAAATGTGAACATATACAGTTGTATATATTTATATCAAGCGTGTGTACATATATATATATATATATATATATATATATATATATATATATATATATATATATATATATATATAAGTGTAGGTGCGTATACGTATATATGATTGTATGTGAGTTGATGTGTCTTTCATGAAATTATTACTCACAAAACAATCTTTATGAGAGTCATGTTCTTACCCTGGACTTCTTTATAAAGGCACTTGCATGCAGTCCAGAGCTGAGCTAATGCCACATGCAGGGAAATGTGGACTCCTTTGGAGCAATACTTCCTGGACGGGACTGTACCCCCAGTGGTGCAGCCGTGCCAAAGTGGCTTTTCATTCGCAGTTTAGCCTCTAACAGGCTTACTTTATGTACCCACATCGGTCAAATATGCACAAAGATCTGATAGAGAAGATCCAGAGAAAAGCAACGAAGATGGTAACGGAATTAGGAAACCTTAAATTTGTCCCTCACGGAAGAGAGAGGATTAAGGGGCGACCTGATCAAAACCAAACCAGATTGATAGCGTAGACGGTCAACATGTTCGAGAGATGCTGTGAGAGAACAACCAGAGGCCATAACATGATATTATGCAAAGACAAAATCTGTCAGAAAAGATGTACATAAGAAGTTGTTTTTTTCAGAGAGAGTGGAGAACGAACGCAATAACTGGAGTTGTGACACAGTGAATGTGGACGGCATACAGAGGTTTAAAAAGACGTATGACAGCAGAGTGCGGTGAGGGGATCAAGCCCCAAATGTGTAGAACTCTCCCTCCGTACGGCACAACTCGGTAACTACGCTCACATTATTTATGATTGTAAACACCTTCCTGAAGGAATCTGTGAACACTCGTTGGAAAGATGCAATCGCTAGAAGCTATACCTCATGAAATGAAGCAACCAAACTTCGTGGAAAAGATGGAAAGAAGTACTTTGACAGTACAGGAGGAGTGAATGATCAGAGCGAATAATTCATGAGACTGAACGTGGACGGCATACACATACGTTCACAAAGCTGTCTGAGAACGTTCGAACATCCGAGGCATCACGAGCGTAAAACCCTCACCCTTGTACAGTACAGACGACAGACGCATCTCGTCATATACCCATGAAAATAACAAGGGGCTCCCCCAACCTACACTCGAAGACAATTCTTTAATGGCACGACAGGCATGGAAGACTCAATGAAATATGACCCCAGAAGTCAAAAGGTGCAATAACCCCACAGACCCACCCACCCACACACACCCC
>NC_092233.1:26131680-26206680 GCF_036320965.1 Panulirus ornatus | reverse complement strand
CTCAAGGGTTGTAACGTCGTGTTCAAGGGTTGTAACGTCGTGTTCAAGGGTTGTACGGTCGTGTTCAATGTTGTTCCGTCGTGTTCAAGGTTGTACCGTCGTGTTCAAGGTTGTACCTTCAAGTTCAAGGGTTGTACCGTCGTGTTCAAGGGTTGTACCGTCGTGTTCAAGGTTGTAACGTCGTGTTCAAGGTTGTACCGTCGTGTTCAAGGGTTGTAATGTCGTGTTCAAGGGTTGTACCGTCGTGTTCAAGGGTTGTACCGTCGTGTTCAAGGTTGTACCGTCGTGTTCAAGGGTTGTACCGTCGTGTTCATGGTTGTACCGTCGTGTTCAAGGGTTGTACCGTCGTGTTCAAGGGTTGTAAGGTCGTGCTCCGCGTCAAATCGTCGTGCATAAAAAAAAAAAAAGGTTAAAAAAGTTATTCCTTGTGATAAATTTCGACTCGCCGTCTCCCAGCCCCAGTTACCTCAGGACCGGATCTCAGCAACGTTTATCAACACACCAGGAACGTTTACGTCAAACAACGATTCCGTCTTAACACTACTTACCGACAGCTCTCCACTTGTGTAAACAACCAGCGGGTGATTGTGTCCGGCAAGATTCTGTCAGACACGCTCCCTCGGGTTCCAGGCGCTGGGGGCCTCCGAACACCTCCTTAACATGCTCCCGCCTCGTCGTATGAGGCGTCGGGCAAGCATGAGTGCACTTCCTGCCTCACACTGACACGCGCCTTTGACTGCTGCTGGTCAGGACGTCAAAAGCACATGTGGGATGGTGTGTGTGTGTGTGTGTGTGTGTGCATCAGGTTAGGTTCGGATGTAAGAAGACTCGTTCTGGTGAGTGCATTTGTCTGTTCTTTAATCAAAGGTGGATGACTTATTGAAAGGTGGATGACGTAATCAAAGGTGGATGACTTAAGTAAAGGTGAATGCCTCAATCAAAGGTGGATGACTTGATTATAAGTGAATGCCTTAATTGAAGGTGGATGACTTAGTTAAATGTGAATGGCTTAATTAAAGGTGGATGACTTAATTAAAGGTGGATGACTTAATTAAAGATGGATGACTTAATTAAAGGTGGATGACTTAATTTAAAGTGGATGCCTGAGATGATGTTATTAAGGCTGTCAGCTGCTTTCTGATGATGGCGACCCAACTGTCTGCTGACGACTGAGAGGAATGTCTGGGTAAACAAAGGAGGAAATTATTGAGAGTCTCTCATGATGTGTTGAGGTTTGAACTGATTGCCAGGTCGTGTGCCGTGTGTGTGTGTGTGTGTGTGTGTGTGTGTGTGTGTGTGTGTGTGTGTGTGTGTGTGTGTGTGCAATACCCTATTTGTACTGCACGGGGAGGGAGTTTTACACTCGCGAGGTCCCGTCTCTTGAGCATTCTCCACTATCATATATCATCTTAAATTCATGTATGCTGTCTGCATGCATAAACGTGTGTGTGTGTGTGTGTGTGTGTGTGTGTGTGTGTGTGTGTGTAATCAAACACGCAGTACGGGGGAGGGGAAGGGGGGGGGGGCTTTGCACTTGTGGGGTCCCATCTCTTGAACAATCTTTGTCATCACATAACTCTATACTCTTCTCCATACAGCCCAGACTTACAGTTCCATCACTTTGCTAACTCCAGCCACCCACAACCCCACGACCATATAACTCCAGCCACCCACAACCCCACGACCCTATAACTCCAGCCACCCACAACCCCACGACCATATAACTCCAGCCACCCACAACCCCACGACCATATAACTCCAGCCACCCACAACCCCACGACCCTATAACTCCAGCCACCCACAACCCCACGACCATATAACTCCAGCCACCCACAACCCCACGACCATATAACTCCAGCCACCCACAACCCCACGACCATATAACTCCAGCCACCCACAACCCCACGACCATATAACTCCAGCCACCCACAACCCCACGACCATGTAACTCCAGCCACCCACAACCCCACGACCATATAACTCCAGCCACCCACAACCCCACGACCATATAACTCCAGCCACCCACAACCCCACGACCATATAAGATCATCTTTACCACTTTTCTAATAAGTTTCTCGTTTAATTTCTTTCCACAGCCTCTGTTTGGTCTTTCTTTGCTCGTGGCAGTGGACTGTGGTCTCTCTCTCTCTCTCTCTCTCTCTCTCTCTCTCTCTCTCTCTCTCTCTCTCTCTCTCTCTCTCTCTCTCAAGTGGTTTACAAACTTAAAGGCTGTTATCAAATCATTTTTCATTCTTCTCTTTCCTCAAGTGGAATACCTTTGTAACTGCTAACCTCTCCCGGTCACTCTATCTCTTTATTTCTTTCATGCGCTATCTTGATTGCCCTCCTTTGCACCTGCTCTGCGACATCGTTACGTCTCTTCGAGTGTGGTAACGTAATCAGGAGATGCATATTCTAATTCCTGTAACTTCCAATCGTTTATTGAACATCTTTTCCTTAACGATAATTGCAACTCTGATATCATACAGTAGCCAGTTTGTCTCCATAACAATGATTACTCTGTCGTGGTGTTTTAGTGACAGGTCGGGTGCTCTCTCCAACCCCCCCAAAGTGCCTCTCACACTGATTCATGTACCTTGTGTCCTGCTAGAGCTGAAGCCTTCATTCATAGTGTGCCACCCTCATTACTTTGCATTTACTCGGGTTGACCTCGAGCATCCATGCAACAGACCAACAGTGGAGGTTGTCTCATGGTTCCATTGTAAGCTGACGCAAACCCATCACTTTTTCCACGAACTTAGCATCATCTGCGTATACATATTCAGGTATAACTCGAGTCCTTCATATACGCCAGGAATACCAGCGGGTCCAACACCCAGCCCTGTAGCACGCCACCCGGAACCTCAACCCACTTAAGAAAAGCTTCCTGTTATGACAAGTGTCCTCCGTTATGACAAGCGTCCTCTGTTTCCTTCCAGTAAGATCATTTTTGACCCATGGAATGGAGTCTCTCCACATACACCAGCCTGAAAATAAGAGTTTCTTAATCAAATTTAAGGACAACGTCAAATGGAGGCGGGCCGTCCAAGAACATTGAGTGTGTGTGTGTGTGTGTGTGTGTGTGTGTGTGTGTGTGTGTGTGTGCGAGGGCACGACTACAAACAGGTCAGTTGGCCCAACATACACACCCACATTACAACCAACTCCATCACTGAGGATTAATGACTGGTTATCCATCAGTTGTAACCGCATTATCAAGCGCTTAATCAACCGGGTCCTCTAAATACATGCGTCATGCGCGGTATTTGTACCACCCGACGTGTTCAAAGCCCCGACTGTGGCTACTTTCCTCTGTGCTGACATCTGTCTGTCAACCGAGAATTTGTCAAGGTTTTCCTAGACAAAGACAATGATCAGAAAGACTTTATGTACGAAGTAATTATCATTATGAAAATAATAGTAATTATTATCATTATCATTATTATCATTATTATTATTATCATTATTATTATTATTATCAATAGTATTATCATTATCATTATTATCATCATTATTATTATTATTTTTATCATTTTTATTATTATCATAATCATTATTATTATTATTTTTATCATTTTTATTATTATCATTATCATTATTATCATTATTAGTATATCAGCTAGAGATATTTATAGCCGGGAAAATTCCTTGGTCAGTTTGGGAGAGAGGAGACCTTGGGAGCGTCACACGGCGTGGAGTTGTTCTTGAATACGTGTTGTGAACGCTCAGATTATCATCCTCATCACGACCATTACGAGGTCGCCGGCTGGCTGGCCCAGCTAGAGGGTGGGTCTTGACAAGGCTCGAGGTGTTGATCGTCCTACCACAGGACAAATACAGACCATCATCAACACAGGCTGACCTCTGGGCCATTTGAAAAAAATAATGATGGTAATAATAGCTGAGTCCAAGGTATTCCAGATGAGAGGTCTTCTTATCCCTCCACATAAGGCCCCCGCCACAGACACAAGAGCCTAACATCAAGGTCAGGTATTGATGATGAAAATATTCAAACACGTCATCCGTCCTCCCCCCCCCCCCCCCCCCCCCCCCCGTGATGATTATAGACCCGCCTCTTTTAAAGGGAGACAGACTACACACGAGCCGGGAGTAGAAACGTGAGCTAATGAAGAGTTCCACGGTTCAGCCGTGGAAGGGAAGAGGAAAACATCGTCACTCGCCTAACCCTCAACTTGTTGACGTTCAGACAAGATCTAAGATGCGTCATGGCCACTTGAGTATTGCGTAATCTAGCCAGAAGAAGAGATATGCGAACAGCCAGCTTTAGAGCACAGAAGCTGAAGTGATATCTGTATAATAGAGAGAAAATCTTCACTCTGGCAAACTGTCCTTGACCGAACTCAGTCGGGATGGCAGGTGGACATGCGTTGCCATGCACAGCTGGCTTCAAAGAGCTGCTGCATCAAACAGTCTGGTATGCCAGGCCCACAACAAGGAAGTGTGGTCACAGACAGAACGGACGGGTAGAAAGAAGCCTTTAAAGTCAAAGGCCCGTGACGGCCTTTGTCGCTACATCACCCTGAATTCCTCAACCTCGCTGCCGTCCAATTACAGCTTAGTTATCAGGAGGGAAGAGTTCCATAGGATCAGTCCGGGAACCAGCGACCCCAGGGTTGGCAGGCGTGTGCTGCTGGCTGCGAACCCTCGGCCACGACAGCAGGTTACGGTAGATAACAAGATACCCTGTCATATCTGGGGTTACCTGTCATGACAGCCAAGATGACAAGGGAAACTATATGCCCCGGGAATAGCCATCTTGAATTCGTTATGAGTCTATCTACATACTATTGACAATGATCATTACATAAACCCAGAGACCCATTCTCCAGGGGTTCCTGCAGCTTCAAGGCTGCGCTACAATCAGTAACAGGGAAAGGATGACCCACAGCCAGGATCGAACCCGGGACCCCTGTGCAACAGGCGGGAGCGCTACCGCTAGGCTATGATCACCCCTAATAGGGAAATGACTATTCGAATACTATGTACTCGAATACCCTTCGTCTCACGTTGGTGAGCAACGGGGTCTACACTGGAGGTTTGTATGTTCTATGAAGGTGCGCGTTCATATGCACTTTCTTCGTGTTCATATACCTCCGCGTTGTACAGTTAGGTTCGGTAAAATGCTATCTGCTGGCTGTGTGAACTTCACGGGAAAAGACCAGTGTAGACCCCATTGCTCACCAAGGTGAGACGAAGGATATTTGAGCACATAGTATTCGAATAGTCATTTCCCTATTTGAAGCGATCATAGTTTAGCAGTAGCGCTCCCACCTATTGCACAGGGGTCCCGGGTTCGATCCTGGCTGTTGGAGGTTTGTATATATATGTGTATATATATATACATATATATATATATATATATATATATATATATATATATATATATATATATATATATATACATATATCCCTGGGGATAGGGGATTAAGAATACTTCCCACGTATTCCCTGCGTGTCGTAGAAGGCGACTAAAAGGGGAGGGAGCGGGAGGCTGGAAATCCTCCCCTTTCATTTTTTTTTAATTTTCCAAAAGAAGGAACAGAGGGGGGCCAGGTGAGGATATTCCACAAAGGTCCAGTCCTCTGCTCTTAACGCTACCTCGCTAACGCGGGAAATGGCGAATAGTTTAAAAGAAAAGAAAAAAGATATATATATCCCTCTCTACGACAATCAGTCTTGAGGGGAGAATGAACAGGGGAGGTTCCCTGTGAGCCGAATGCCCCGTCCAGGAGTCGAACCCAGGCGGGTACCACCTGTGTTTCATATCCAGCGACGCCAGCTGCTTCACCAAGCGTCGCGTGTGGCACCTGGAACCACAGATGGTTAGCACGGGACCAGGACTATGAACTGTTGCCACCTTGAGAACTTTACCACAAGACTAAACAAGCCTCTGAGTGTACCAGACCAACCAGGATGTGATGATATCAAGACTTTATTTGTCTTCGTGTATACAGACGGAGTATTTCTGCCGTGGTGTGGGTGAAAGGCATGTGAGGAGGGGGTAGGTGGAGCCAAGCTTTGAGGGTGCAGTGGGTGCGGTACGATACACTGGCTGTAGGTGGATCCCAGGTGGACCCAGGAACCCATCGGAAAAAAAAGGAGCATCGTCAGTGGCAATGAGCCTGACTGTACATGTGGAACCTGACATGGTGCACAGATGACGACCTTGATAGTAATACAAGGGAAGACCAAAATACAGTTCGTGTGTTAGACGTGCATATATATATATATATATATATATATATATATATATATATATATATATATATATATATATATATATATATATATATATATATATATATCTTTCTTTTAAACTATGCGCCATTTCCCGCGTTAGCGAGGTAGCGTTAAGAACAGAGGACTGGGCCTTTTTTGGAATATCCTCACCTGGCCCCCCTCTGTTCCTTCTTTTGGAAAAAAAAAAAAAGAGAGGGGAGGATTTCCAGCCCCCCGCTCCCTCCCCTTTTAGTCGCCTTCTACGACACGCAGGGAATACGTGGGAAGTATTCTTAATCCCCTATCCCAGGGATAATATATATATATATATATATTGAAGTGGTTTGGGCACATGGAGAGGATGAGTGAGGATAGATTGACCAAGAGGATATATGTGTCGGAGGTGGAGGGAACAAGGAGAAGAGGGAGACCAAATTGGAGGTGGAAAGATGGAGTGAAAAAGATTTTGTGTGATCGGGGCCTGAACATGCAGGAGGGTGAAAGGAGGGCAAGGAATAGAGTGAATTGGAGCGATGTGGTATACCGGGGTTGACGTGCTGTCAGTGGATTGAAGCAAGGCATGTGAAGCGTCTGGGGTAAACCATGGAAAGCTGTGTAGGTATGTATATTTGCGTGTGTGGACGTATGTATATACATGTGTATGGGGGGGGGGGCCATTTCTTTCGTCTGTTTCCTTGCGATACCTCGCAAACGCGGGAGACAGCGACAAAGTATAATAAAAAAAAAATAATATATATATATATATATATATATATATATATATATATATATATATATATATACACGTCCACACACGCACATATACATACCTATACATCTCAACGTATACATACATATACACACATATATATACATATATACACATGTATATAATTCATACTGTCTGCCCTTATTCATTCCCGTCGCCACCCCGCCACACATGAAATGACAACCCCTTCCTACGCATGTGCGCGAGGTAGCACTAGGAAAAGACAACAAGGGCCACATTCGTTCACACTCAGTCTCTCGCTGTCATGTATAATGCACCGAAACCACAGCTCCCTTTCCACATCCAGGCCCCACAAAACTTTCCATGGTTTACCCCTGACGCTTCACATGCCCTGGTTCAATCCATTGACAGCACGTCGACCCAGGTATACCACATCGTTCCAATTCACTCTATTCCTTGCACGCCTTTCACCCTCCTGCATGTTCAGGACCCGATCGTTCCAAACCTTTTCCACTCCATCCTTCCACCTCGAATTTGGTCTCCCACTTCTCGTTCTCTCCACCTCTAACACATATATCTTCTTTGTCACTCTTTCCTCACTCATTCTCTCCATGCGATCAAACCATTTCAATACACCCTCTTCTGGTTTCTCAACCACACTCTTTTTATTACCACACATCTCTATTACCCTTTCATTACTTACTCGATCAAACCATCTTACACCACATATCGTCCTCAGACATTTCATTTCCAACACATCCACCCTCCTCCGCACAACCCTATCTATAGCCCATGCCTCACAACCATATAACATTGTTGGAACCACTATTCCTTTAAACATACTCATTTTTGCTCTCCGAGATAACGCTCTCGCCTTCCACACATTCTTCAACGCTCCCAGAACCTTCAATCCCTCCCCCACCCTGTGACCCACTTCCGCTTCCATGGTTCCATCCGCTGTTAAATCCTTTCCAAGATATCTAAAATACTTCACTTCCTCCAGTTTTTCTCAATTCAAACTTACCTCCCATTCAACTTGTCCCTCAACCCTACTGAACCTAATAACCTTGCTCTTATTCACATTTACACTCAGCTTTTTTCTTTTACACACCTCATCAAACTCAGTCACCAACTTCTGCAGTTTCTCACCCGAGTCAGCCACCAGCGCTGTATCATCAGCGAACATCAACTGACTCACTTTCCAAGCCCTCTCATCCACAACAGACTGCATATTTGCCCCTCTCTCCAAAACTCTTGCATTCACCTCCCTAACAACCCCATCCATAAACAAATTGAACAACCATGGAGACATCACACACCCCTGCCGCAAACCGACATTCACTGAGAACCAATCACTTTTCTCTCTTCCTACTCGTACACATGCCTTACATCCTTGATAAAAACTTTTCACTGCTTCAAGCAACTTACCCCCCATACCATATACTCTTAATACCTTACACAGAGCATCTCTGTCAAATCTGTCATATGCCTTCTCCAGATCCATGAATGCTACATACAAATCCATCTGTTTTTCTAAGTATTTCTCACATACATTCTTCAAAGCAAACACATGATCCACACATCCTCTACTACTTCTGAAACCACATTGCTCTTCCCCAAAATGATACTCTATACATGCCTTTACCCTCTCAATCAATACCCTCCCATATAATTTACCAGGAATACTCAACAAACTTATACCTCTGTAATCTGAACACTCACCTTTATCCCCTTTGCCTTTGTACAATGGCATTCTGCCAATACTCAGGCACTTCACCATGAACCATACATACATTGAATATCCTTGCCAACCAGTCAACAACACAGTCACCCCCTTTTTTAATAAATTCCACTGCAATACCATCCAAACCAGCCGCCTTGCCGGCTTTCATCTTCCGCAAAGCTTCCACTACCTCTTCTCTGTTTACCAAACCATTTTCCTTGACCCTCTCACTTTGCACACCACCTCAACCAAAACACCCTATATCTGCCATTCTATCATCAAACACATTCAACAAACCTTCAAAATACTCACTCCATCTCCTTCTCACTTCACCACTACTTGTTATTACCTCCCCATTAGCCCCCTTCACCGATGCTTCCATTTGTTCTCTTGTCTTACGCACGTTATTTACCTCCTTCCGAAACATCTTTTTATTCTCCCTAAAATCTAATGATACTCTGTCACCCCAACTCTCATTTGCCCTCTTCTTCACCGCTTGCACCTTTCTCTTGACCTCCTGCCTCTTTCTTTTATACATCTCCTAGTCATTCGCACTACTTTCCTGCAAAAATTGTCCAAACGCCTCTCTCTTCTCTTTCACTCACTACCCTTTCTAATCTGTCCACCTCCCACCTTTCTCATGTCACAAGCATCTTTTGCACAAGCCATCACTGCTTCCCTAAATACATCCCATTCCTCCCCCACTCCCTTTACGTCATTTGCTCTCACCTTTTCCCATTCTGCACTCAATTTCTCCTGGTACTTCCTCACACAAGTCTCCTTTCCAAGCTCACTTACTCTCGCCGCTCTCTTCACCCTAACATTCTCTCTTATCTTCTGAAAACCTCTACAAATCTTCACCTTCGCCTATACAAGATAATGATCAGACTTCTCTCCAGTTGCCCCTCTCAGCACATTAACATCCAAAAGTCTCTCTTTCACGCGCCTATCAATTAACACGTAATCCAATAACGCTCTCTGGCCATCTCTCCTACTTACATACGTATACTTATGAATATCTCTCTTTTTAAACTAGGTATTCCCAATCACTAGTCCTTTTTCAGCACACAAATCTACAAGCTCTTCATCTTTTCCATTTACAACACTGAACACCCCATGTTCACCAATTATACCCTCAACTGCCACATTACTCGCCTTTACATTCAAATCACCCATTACTATAACCCGGTCTCGTGCATCAAAGCTGCTAACACACTCACTCAGCTGCCCCCAAAACACTTGCCTCTCATAATCTTTCTAGTCAAGACCAGGTGCATAGGCACCAATAATCTCCCATCTCTCTCCATCCACTTTCAGTTTTACCAATATCAATGTAGTGTTTACTTTCATACACTATCACATACTCCCACGACTCCTGCTTCAGGAGTAGTGCTACTCCTTCCTGTGCTCTTGTCCTTTCACCAACCCCTGACTTTACCCTCAAGACATTCCCAAACCACTCTTCCCCTTTACCCTTGAGCTTCGTTTCACTCAGACCCGAAACATCCAGGTTCCTTTCCTCAAACATATTACCTATCTCTCCTTTTTCGTCATCTTGGTTACATCCACACACATCAAGACACCCCAGTCTGAGTCTTCGAGAAGGATGAGCATTCCCTGCATGACTCTTTCTTCTGTTTCATCTTTTAGACAGTTAAAATACAAGGAAGGGAGGGTTTCTAGCCGCCCGTTCCCGTCCCCTTTAGTCGCCTTCTACGACATGCGGGGAATGCGTGGGAAGTATTCTTTCTCCCCCATCCACAGGGATAGGGTAGAAAGAATATATATATATATATATATATATATATATATATATATATATATATATATATATATATATATATATATATATAGCATGTTACATGATTTGGTATTCATGATTTACATGCAAACAAACTGTGTGAGTCACCATGGGGAGGCTGGAACATCAATATTTATGTACTACATGAGTACAGAATAATACAGAGGGAATAAATATATAAACAATGTTGGGAGACAAGAACTAATGTGTGAACAACGAGCTAGGAGGCGACCAACGTGACGCTAACAATATACTGCTTATGATTCTTGCCATTCGTTGGTTGGTTCGTTGGTTGGTCGATTGATTGGTTAGTTGGCTGGTCGGTTGATTGATTGATTGATTGATTGAGTGGTTGGTTGGTTGGGGTTTAGGCCTATCAAATGCCAAGGTCACTTGAAGCCGTCACTATCAAGCTACATCCACGAACCGAAATGTTTTCCACACTTCCTTCAGGTTCTAAGGATGATTAAGACCAGTGTCTCACTGCAGCCTCCCTTGATCCTTGAAGGACGACGAGGAGGTCGGCGGCGCTCATGCTGTCTGCAGGAACCACAACCTCAGTCACTCCCGAAAAGAAAACTTAGCCCTCGTCTTCAACTCGATTGACTGTGAACTTTGTGGCCGTCTCATGGCACTGGGATGTTTCGTCCAACCCCGAGCTCATGCGGCGGTAATCCTCGCCGACTGCGAACCAGTTCTTGCGACACTTTCCAGAGTTTGCCCCTGAGGGAAACTATTCCCTCCATGACTTACTCCCTGCTTACTGAAGCCTACTATCGCAACGGCCTCCATATCCAGTTCCTATGGATACCTTCACGTGTTGATAAAAGAAGCATCATGACCGTGTTGATGATCTTTGCTAAACACGCCTGCTTGTTTCCAGACATCCTACACCAGACTCGATCTCACTAAAGGCCGTCGTCCGCGGCGATCGCACTGCTTTTGCCCGCCAGGAAGACAACCTGGGGTGGGTAGCATGATCGTGTTATGTCTAAGAAACATCAGCTATTGCAACTGTACTAGACGATGTACTATTGTAACTGCCAGAATACACCTAGGGTGTAGATACATGTGGTATGTCTCGGGATGTCATGATCCTGAACACGTCAAGCGCCACCTCTGCTTTGCGACGCAAGAAAACAAGCAAGACCAACAATGTACAAACGATTGTCCTCCAAATTTCAGTCCTCAAGGCCTTAAAGTTTCGACAACTTTGTGACTATCATACGGATAGTATTACCCTTGAAGACATCTTGGTAGTGTATCTAGAGTCCGCCATGCCCCGAGCTATGTGGACGTCATGTACAACCAGGATGTGGTGGTGAAGAAGGACTACAGGCCGCAGCCTCCAACAGTCTGCCTGAGCAGATGAGCAGCACGGGCGGCATCCTGGTGGAGGACCAAGCTGTGAGTGACGAGGAACCCTCGAACGTACGGTATGCCTACGAGGCATCAGTCTAACTGTCGCACTCTAGGGTTGCCTATCACAACAGGGGCCACACGTCGCACTGTGGGTCACCCGTCGCACCTCGGGGTCACCTTGACACCGTAGTGTCACCTGTCATAAATGGGATTATCTGTCGGCACCTTGGGGTCACCTGTCACACCTTGGGGTCACCTGTCGCACCATGAGGTCACCTGTCATATCTTAGGGTCACCTGTCGCACCATGGGGTCACTTGTCACACCTTGGTGTCACGTGTCGCACCATAGGTCATTTGTCATATCTTAGGATCACCTGTCGTACCATGGGGTCACTTGTCACACCTTGGGGTCACGTGTCGCACCATGGGATCACTTGTCATATCTTAGGGTCACCTATCGCACCATGGGGTCACTTGTCACACCTTGGGGTCACCTGTCACACCATGGGGTCACTTGTCTCACATGGGGTCACCTGTGGCACCATTGGGGTCACTTGTCACATATGGGGTCACTTGTCGCACCATGGGGTCACTTACCTCACATGGGGTCACCTGTGGCACCATTGGGGTCACTTGTCACACATGGGGTCACCTGTGGCACCATTGGGGTAACCTGACACACATGGGGTCACTTGTTGCACCGTGGGGTCACTTGCCTCACATGGGGTCACCTGTGGCACCATTGGGGTCACTTGTCACACATGAGGTCACCTGTCGCACCATACGGTCACTTGTCACACCTTGGGGTCACCTCTCGCACCATGGGGTCACTTGTCACACATGAGGTCACCTGTCGCACCATACGGTCACTTGTCACACCTTGGGGTCACCTCTCGCACCATGGGGTCACTTGTCACACATGGGGTCACCTGTCGCACTACTGGGGTCACTTATCACACATGAGGTCACCTGTGGCACCATTGGGGTCACTTGTCTTACATGGGGTCACCTGTGGCACCATTGGGGTCACTTGTCACACATGGGGTTCACCTGTCGGACACTGAGTTAAGTATCAGATTGGGGCTGTCACGTTATGTCAGCTGGGACATCAGAGAATAGCAGACATAGGCGGAGGTCACTGTCATGCTAAGGATAAGGTGTCACATATGAGGCCAGCTGTCACACCTGGGATTGAGGATCACAACTGTCATACCTGCAGTCACCTGACACACACACACACACACACACACACACACACACACACACACATACCTTGCACTTCACTGACATACCATAGGTTGGCTGTCCCACACAGGTTACACAGTCATGACACGTGTAAGCCATCAGGTCTGGTGATCATTGTCATGCCAGGTAAAATCTGCCACACCTGGGGCCTATTGCCATGCCAGGAATACACTGTCACACCCAAGGTCCACTGTCATGCCGGGCGTAAACTTTCACACGTAACGTCCTCTGTCATACAAGGTGTGAACTGTCACACCCAGGGTCCACTGTCATGCCAGGTGTAAACCGTCACACCTGGGTTTAGTTAGGTATTCTGTACGTCGTAACTCATCATTATGCTTGCGGTCGTATAGTGACGTACTGCTTGGCTGAACGCCAGAGCGAACGTACACTTAACCACCAAGATTGGACGACTCGCCATAGGACCTTCCCGCCACTGCACTCACTCTGTTTTTATTGGAGGATCCAGTCACGGACAGACGCCCAAATCAGAGAAATTAATGAACGGGAAAAGAAAAGGGAGACAATGGAAAGTATTGACGAATTTTGAAGAAAGTGAAAACCCCGTGTTTTAAAATGTGCCAGGTTCACGGTTATTGGAAAAGACATCAGAGGTTAGATACTTCGAAAGCTTCGAGGTGTAGGGGGAGAAACAGTTACCAATACAGCTTAACCTTATGTTGCCAACGACCACACAGCAATCATGTGACAGCAGCTTGCCAAGCATTGCGTGGTCTAGCTTGCGATTGGGGCACATAAGCTGTCAGCTCTCGGGGGCAAAAACCAAAATAATACCCACAGAACTGGGAAAGTGAACTAACTTTGCGGCATAGGAAACGCGGGTCAAGTTTTGAAGTTAGCCTGGAAGAGCTTACTTTCGACTTAACCGTGTCAAGTAAAGGTGCAAAGCTGGAACTAACATGATATGAGGGCAATACTCCATAGAAGGACGAATCATTCCTATGCATAAAGCACATCTAAACAGGACGCCCACTTTCTTATGAGCAGACTTAGCTACTGCCGAAATGTGGGGTTTAAGATGGTGTGGATGTTATAATAACAACTAGTATGTTCATTGAGTCAAAACATGGAATTACAGAACCTTCAGAGGTGAGAGGAAAGTTGTTAGGAATTTTCGATAGAAAAATAGGTAGAAATTAGGTCTTGGAAGCATTAAACTTAACCATATTTCTTCTTCCCCATTAAGATATCCTGTCCAAGTCTAAATTTATTGAGAAAGTTGTATCGAGACGAGACTCAGATTGGGTGAGAGAAGGAGCAGCAGAATTGAAATATGTGGAAGCATGCAGTGTTGAGTCGTCAGCATACCAGTGCATTTGGTTATTTGTGGAAGAAAGGAAATCGTTGATTGAGAAGAGAAAAAGTTTAGAAGACAGGACAGAACTTTGAGCTGTTGATGGAGAAATGAGGAGAACTAATCCATCAACAACCATAGAGAGAGAGAGATCGGCCAGAGAGAAAGCTATATACGAGCGAGCAAAGTGAGGGAGGGAAGCTTAAAGAGGGGGAGCTTAGAGAAAGATCCCGATGCTATACCTTGTCAAAAGCTTTGGCTACACCAAGGGCGACCACACAGGATTCCCCATAATCTTTCAGGAATGACCAGACAGTAGTATGATGAAAAAGAAAATCACCAGTGGGTCTTGCCTAACGGAAGCCATTACTGGTGATCAGAAAGAAGACTATGGCATTCAGGAAGTCTTGAGGATATGGGAGTTGAGAAGGGATTCACATACTTTCGAACTGAAAGAGATCAAAGCAACATCAGGATAGTTGGAGGGGTTAGAGTGGTCACCCTGTATAGGGATGGGATGTATCAACGCATGCTTCCAAGAAGGAAATGTTCTCGCTTTTTAGAACAGAAACGGAACAGACGAGCAAGCACAGGTGCAAGTTCAGAGGCACACCATCTCAGTACACGGGGGATGGATGCCATCAGAACCATAAGCCTTGCTTTGGTCCAGATAGAGAAGCGTTTCCGCACAGTTTGAAAAGAGATTACGAGAAGAGGCATACGATTAGTGAGAGTAGCATCAGTGGGTGAAGGAATGTTAGACTCATCCAAGGGGGAGTGAGAGGACCAGGAACCAAATAGAGTTGCTTCGTCAACGGGAGAGACAGCTATGGTACCGTCAGAACGGAGAAATGAAGGAAAGGTAGAGCGGCAGAAGTTGTTACCGATACCCTTAGAGCTAAAGACCGGACATACCTATCAGTGGATGACAAGGAGAGATTATCGCACTTCCTCTGAATAAAGGAACGCATCGCCTCGCGGATAACGTAGTAGCAATGATTACGGTCAGTGACAAGTGTTGAATGGGAGCCAGAGGAAGGAGAGTTTTTCCAAGCCCGATATGCTAGATCCCTTACCTGAATGGCCTCAGAACAGGAGTGGTTGAACTATGGACTGGAAGAAGAGGTCGTCTTGGAGGAAAAAAGGGATAGATGCTTCCATTCCAGCAAAAATAATCTATACCATGCGTTTGGCGGAGACAAAAACATTACCAAGTAAGAAACAGTAATTTATCCAATTTGGCCAATGTATAAAATACAACCCATCCTTACGACATTGAATAAGACGAGTCAGCTACAATAATCATATTATAAGGTACAAGAAAAATCTGCACGAGTTAAAACCTTTCACAATATCATTTCCACGAAGTTCATTGAAAAAAAAAAAGTTGTCTCTGGTTCTTTTATTTTTACATCAACGTGAAGGTAAAATCTCATGAACGTGAATGACTTAGTGACTTGGAGCGAAAGTTCCATCCTGAGCGGAGCCTGGTATGGCCTATCATCAACTTTATTTAGGATAACAAAACAATGTACAGTCACGCTCGGCAGTAGCTGATAAATCTTTCGTACTTTTGTAACTAAATCCCATAATATGATACAATGATGTCAACATGGTAGCACAGAAAGACAATAAACAGGCAGAGGTAACGAATTCGTTCATAGAAATGGCAGCAACTTATCCCCCTTCCTTCCCCTCCTCCCCCCATCCAATGGTCATAGGAGGGGGTGTGGTTCAGGGATGGGGAGGAGGGAGGTCTCGTCCTGCCCGCATTCTCACAGTGCCAAATCATCTGCCTTTCCAGTATAATTGTAATTCTTGTCTCGCCTCTTTATACCAAAAGTGGTAACCAACTTATTGTAAAGTACAATTTTTTATAATTCTATACGGATAATCTGACGATGAGTTTACTGTTAATAATAAAGGTTAATTATCATTTACATTGTGGCACTAGTGGAGGAGAGCGAGTTGCTGACGTCATCGTGACGTCAGCTATAGTTACCGTTAACCGCCGGTAAGTTCGCAGAGATACGCTTTCCCGCCCACTGTACACCATTCCTAGTACCATTCCTCACATTACTCACGTGAGATCAGGAATTTAATTCATATATCACGTTATTCTTACACTAGCAGCCAGCTGCAAACATTTTCACGCCGTAACAACGCCTGTAATCTTTCTGAACGTGGACGAAACGCAGGAGAAAAAAATCAAGTGAGAGGGTGGAGCGTATTAGGCGGGTTTGTTTTATCAGTGAGAAGATTATGAACAGTGAATGTTCAGTGCGGTATTGCCTGCCTCACGCACTCACTCTACTTTCTGCTTTTCGACTCTTCGTAAAGTGTTGAGAATAATGGTATTAACCATATTCACTGAAGCATGTGAGCCTGCTTGAAGTTAACAGTAATTGCGACCCTTCGCAAAGTCTTGCCAACCTTGATGAACAGCCTTATCCATTTTATGCTCCAGTACGTAAGTCTGCCAAGACGTTGCTTGGGTCTAAAAATATCTGCTTTTAGGATGTAACGAATCTGACTTTGGGCCCGATCCTATCTTGGCATTTACGTGAGGGAAGGGATAAGCTGATCTGACCTTTACCTTGTTTCTTACCTTGGGATTGCAATCCCATCAACTACAGGCAATACAGTTCTTCATCCCACCCTCCTCCCTCCTGCCTCCCTCGGGGTTCTTCGGCAAAAGTGTTGTGGCTGATAACATTCCATTCTTGGCCACGTGTTATGCAAATGCTTCATGTTTTGGTATGACAGTGCGAAATTCTAATGTCTTGTTACATGTAATAAATCCTTTTACACACACACACACACACACACACACACACACACACACACTTACAAAAACACATTAACACAAAAAATTTATGTACATATGCTTGTGGAATCCGACACACACACACACACACACACACACACACACACACACACGAACTATCAAGAGAAAACTGCGCAGCAAGTTAGATGAACGGCCCCTCGCGGTACAGCCTAGCTAACTCCTAGTCGAAGACAAGCCAGTGAGAGACACCAAGTTGATGATCCCTCCCTCGTAATGGGTGAAAAGAAAGGAAACTGTACATGGATAACTGATAGACGGTCGGATGAACGAAAACAAACGTGACGTAAAATTTAGAAAAACAAGACAATCGCCACATGCATTGAGCGTCTCGAAGAATGGCACATGAAATCGACTCGACACTTAACACATCGCGACAATAGAGAGGGAGGGAGCTGCAAGTAGAGCGGGGGGGAGGGGAGGAGGTAAAAATGTTTCCCTGGTGTGATGAAGGCAACCGACTATCCTACAACTTCTTGTACGAATGTTTGACCCCCAGTTTACCTAACCTGGATAAAGCCCCGAATGACGGACGGACCATCGACGGATTCCAGCCAAGACAAGGTAATCCTAGCAGTCTGGGCAACCCCGCTCAATTTTCCCCATCTGTAAACATATGTATTACTGTGATAAGAATAATCTCTGCTTTCCTCAGACCTTGTAATCTACTGGCAGAACTGATAGAGAGAGAAAAAAAATAGCGTATTTTGTACATATAATCGAAGGACAACCATGAAAATGAAAATTAGTTGTATATTAACGTAATGTCATGTTTTGTACCCGTCGGCCAAGGTCAATGATAGGAGAAAATGGTGTTATGATAATCCGTGGGAAGATATCCAAGGTGTAACAACATCTGACCAGGGGTGAGGTGGCAGGCAGTATGTGAGCACTGGAGCTATTTTAGTGGTAAGTCATGAGGGCGGCTTATGGCGTCTAGTTTAGCCCTCGAGATCTGGTGCTGCTGGCCGCCCGTGTGTGTATGTTTGAGTCTGTAAATAATTACTTATTTGTACTGTACGGGAGGAGCTGTATCCCGGCGTGCTTATATGTGTCTGTATATGTTTCTGTGTGCATTTTACTACTTCAGTGAATGATTTCTAAAACTGTATAGAATTTCTGTACATTCCATCGCCATAAAAAGTACTTATTATGTGCACCGAAATGGAGTGTACATTCAAACAGGCGCAGCAAGGTACAACTGAACACAAATAAAGTCAGCCATAAAAGCATTCTGAGATATAAGCCAGAGAAACAGGTAGGCTGACAAAAATAAACCAGATCTACCAGATAAACCGAAGTTCAAGAGACAACAGGCGGACAAAAATATACCAGATTTGTGAGATAATCAAAGAACTGAAGTGATGACAACAGTGTGACAAAAAGTAAGCCAGGTTCACTAGAAATAAAGAAAGAATCAGCGTCAGCGAGAGTACAACAGTAAAACAATCGAATACACTAACAAAAAGCGCAGGAGAAAGGCATGCGGACAAAAATAAACCAGATCAGCGAGATAGACAGAGCTAAAGAGAAAGGCACGCAGACAAAAATAAACCACATAAACAAACAACATACAAGCAGAAAAACACTGAAACCCAAACCAAGAATGGCAATAGCGGCAGCCCGAGGGAACGTCCTCAGTTCATTAATAACTGAATAGCAGCAGCTGACCGTGAACTTGACGGTCTCCATCTGCTGCAGGAGGAAGTTTTATAATGTCCCACTTCCTTCACTCATCCTCTCACCTCGTACTCTCATCTCAACTTTCTTCTCATCCCACTTTCTCCATAAAGTTCACTAAAACTTCGCAATCTTCAATCTCGCCTAATTTCACGACATTTTTCATTTCTATTTATTTACATTCATATTATTTCCACTCGTATCGTTTTTTCATCTGTTCCCTTCCGATAGACCAACCTTCAGTATAGAGTAACCGTCTTCTTTTCCCTCAAATTCATTTTGATCGTTTTGGCTGTGATTACTAAACCTGGGAGTCACTCTATATGGAAATGTTTTCCAGAATGGTCGTCTGCTTCGGTTATTCTTGTTGGGAATTAATATTCAATGTTAGGCGAACGTGACTGTCATGAATATTTCTCAACTAGATAAAGGTTAAGCCTCTCTCTCTCCTACTTCTTTCTTATCTCTATATTTCTTGGTAAATATATATATATTATCCTGGGGATAGAGGAGAAAAAATACTTCCCACGTACTTCCTGCGTGTCGTAGAAGGCGACTAAAGGGGGAGGGAGCGGGGAGCTGGAAATCCTCCCCTCTCGTTTTTAATTCTCCAAAAGAAGGAACAGAGAAAGGGGCCAAGTGAGGATATTCCCTCAAAGGATCAGTCCTCTGTTCTTAACGCTACCTCACTAACGCAGGACATGGCAAAAGTATAAAAAAAAAACGAAATTATATATATTGAGCGATCGGAGCCTGTACATGCAGGAGGGTGAAAGGCGTGCAAGGAATAGAGTGAATTGGAACGATGTGGTATACCGGGTCGACGTGCTGTCAATGGATTAAACCAGGGCATGTGAAGCGTCTGGGGAAAACCATGGAAAGTTTTGTGGGGCCTGGATGTGGAAAAGGAGCTGTGGTTTCGGTGCATTATACATGACAGCTAGAGACTGAGTGTGAACGAATATGGCCTTTGTTGTCTTTTCCTAGCGCTACCTCGCACACATGGGGGGGAGAGGGGATGTTATTCCATGTTTGGCGAGGTGGCGATGGGAATGAATAAAGGCAGACAGTGTGAATTGTGTGCATGTGTATATCTGTATGTGTGTGTGTGTGTATATATATGTGTACATTGAGATGTATGGGTATGTATATTCGCGTGTGTGGACGTGTGTGTACATACATGTGTATGGGGGTGGGTTGGGCCATTTCTTTCGTCTGTTTCCTTGCGCTACCTCGCAAACGCGGGAGACGGCGACAAAAAAAGTATATATATATATATATATATATATATATATATATATATATATATATATATATATATATGATTATAGATACATTCATACGTACCAATATTCACTCATGCATAGCCAGAAAAACATATAAGATGAATGTAAAAAGGCAGAGAGAAACAGTTCATGTGATAAACTTACGCGTATATAGATATACATGTACGTATACAGAAAGGTCTGTGAGGCCTGATTGTGGTTTCGGTGAACTGCACATGAAAGCTAGAGAATGGAGGGTGTGAATGTAGCCTACATTCACCTGTTCTCGGCGTTATCAACCTGACATGGAAAATGGGAACCAATAATATATATATATATATATATATATATATATATATATATATATATATATATATATATATATATATATATATAAATATATATATATATATATATATATATATATATATATATATATATATATATATATATATATATATTCTGAAAATGCCAAACTGTATTGGGTCGAATAACATAAAGGGGTGGTTATATATCGGCAATTTTTCTAATTGGTCTCACAAACTGCCTAAGATTTCAAGTATGATTCCACAATATAATCAACTGATTAGAAGAAAAAAGATCTATCGTTAATCGTTGTGAACACTATGAATGATCGTCTCTAAACTGTAGGTGTCTTTTACCAAACTCGAGTTTGGCACTTTCAAATTCCCAGTTAACTTTAAAGCTGAATATCATGGCTGACAAATATATGAGGTTCGTTAGTGGTAATCTGTTCAACGAAGGACGATCGTTAAGCAAATCCCTGTTAAATTTCAAACTTAGACTCACGTTATCCTTGAGATTACATGATCATTTCGAACGGACAAAGTTTGTTAAGCAATTTGATTACTCGTTAAGCAAGAACCACTGATCTATTCTGGGCTGCCAATTAGAGGTTCATGATAGTTTTGAGGTAATCACGAGATAATTAGCATGGTAAAAGACACCTTGGGTGCAATTAGTAGCTCAGGGGAAGGTCTTTCGACGGAGATAATTGCTCCTATTATCGCTAATTCTGACGTGCTGGTGTGGGTGTGGTTGTCAAGGCTTGTTGAGCCTAGAATCTACTGTGTCAAGCAAGACCATACGGTGAAACCAACCCTACCACCACCATCACGGCTACATCTCGTTCTTCATACTCGAAGGTAGAAACTCTCTCTCTCTCTCTCTCTCTCTCTCTCTCTCTCTCTCTCTCTCTCTCTCTCTCTCCTCCCAGATCTGGTACACCGTAAACCAGAATTAATCTCACAAGATAATCCCCGACGTATCTGTGTACATACACGGTCCGTCTCCCCTTGGCTTTGTACCATGAGGGATCAGCTGAGTTTGTTGTTGTTGTCCGGGTTACGTCATCCATTAGACCACGTCACCTCGACCTGACAGATGGCCTTACTATACATATATATATATATATATATATATATATATATATATATATATATATATATATATATATATATATATATATAACCCTAGGATTCCTGTGTGAAGGGGTCCTGAGACTATAACCCCAGGAACCTTCCTTATCCCGGGGCTCCTGCAGCTCCAGGGCTGTGCTACACTCAGTAGCAGGGATACAAGGGATTCCTATGAAACGAGTTCTTTTACGAGACTGTGTTGTTTTTCGCCAACGAACAATGAAATGCCCTTGCTAAAGGTGACGTTTCAATCGCGGCGTGACACACACAAACACTCACGCATATATATATATATATATGTATATATATATATATATATATATATATATATATATATATATATATATATATATATATATATATATATATATATATTAAAGCACTTGTTTACCAAATGGCGTCCTAGCTACGTCTCTCGTTGTATACCAACTTAGTTATATTTCTTACTTGTATCTCCCGTGATGATGTGATTATTACACGAAAGTGCACTTGGGAACTTATCGTGTTTCATTTTCCCCGTGGACTCATAGGAACATACATATATCCACTAAGTAAAACCCAGTCTGGGTAAAACATGAGGACTATTCTTACAGAAACTCCTGCAGCTGTCCTAAGTCATCGTCAGTTTATCACAACAGTTTACATGTGAGGAACAACTCGCATGAGTGACGTTAATTAGGTTCTGATAAGCTTCTAATGAAAATGTAATAAGGAAAAAATGATATACTGTAATAGTCATGCATAAGGAAGAGCTTGTTATCAGTAAGTAGAGTTCTATTAAGCCGAAATAGCCCCATTTAAGCCTTAGACTAGGCAGTATTAGACTTAACAGATGTCAGTCACGGCCAAGTACCCTTGATTGTTTAAACGGGCAGCAGCCGTTCTAACCGTTACAGCCGTAATACAGGTGAAGCAGCGAATGCGAGGCTGTAGCGGTTCTGCGGACATTATGATGTGCTTACGTAACCTCTGGCTGGCTGACTCTGGATGAATCCCGATCGCAGAACGTTACTGCTGCTGGGTTCCTTGGTATGGTGTGCGCACAGCTGGTCACTCTCGTACTTCCCTTACGATGTGCGGGATAGATCAGCTTTATTTTGCTAGAGACGACATAAAAGTCGTTCATCAACTCCCTGTGGGTTTCTGAGAGCTATGAAGGACTCCCGTATACTTCGAATGGGTCCTACAAGTTCTTTGGTGAAGCGACAGCTTTCCATGGAATCCTACAGGTCCTCTTGAGTTGTTTCCATAGTTCCCCACCGGATTTCCCCTCCATGGCTAACTCCTGCAGTAGACTTCCACGGGTGTCCTCCAGTCACATGCACCTGTTCAAGGTTTCCTTGAACAGGTGCATGTATTCTCTGAAGCTCCTCTCACCTGCCCAGAGATCCTTGCAACTTGCCATGGACTAGCCTAACAACTACATACCTTTCTCATCGGTTCTCACTGATTTATGAAGGTTCCAACGGTCTTCTGTGGTCTCCAGGTTCCAACGGTCTTCTGTGGTCTCCAGGTTCCAACGGTCTTCTGTGGTCTCCAGGTTCCAACGGTCTTCTGTGGTCTCCAGGTTCCAACGGTCTTCTGTGATCTCCAGGTTCCAACGGTCTTCTGTGATCTCCAGGTTCCAACGGTCTTCTGTGGTCTCCAGGTTCCAACGGTCTTCTGTGGTCTCCAGGTTCCAACGGTCTTCTGTGGTCTCCAGGTTCCAACGGTCTTCTGTGGTCTCCAGGTTCCAACGGTCTTCTGTGATCTCCAGGTTCCAACGGTCTTCTGTGATCTCCAGGTTCCAACGGTCGTCTGTGATCTCCAGGTTCCAACGGTCTTCTGTGATCTCCAGGTTCCAACGGTCTTCTGTGATCTCCAGGTTCCAACGGTCTTCTGTGGTCTCCAGGTTCCAACGGTCTGCTGAAGCTTCCCACAACCTCCTACTGACTCCCAGGGCCACCTGCAGCTTTCCATTATCTCACACACGGTTCCAAGACCTCCAAGTAGTTCCAAACGACTTCGCGTTGATTCTGGTGGTTTCTATAATTGCTCAAAGCTTCATTTCTCCTTCAGGTTACCAGAGATTCCCCTCACACTCTCTGGGGCTTCTCTGATGAACATATCCTTGAGATGTCACCGATCTTCGTAAGCACCAGAGTACGAAAAATAATCGCTGAACGCGAAAGAAAGTGGAACGAGCTCCTCGCTAGACTAGAGGAAGCTGAAAATATCACGTGCGGAAAAGGGAACAAGATAAGACTGAGGACTGAGGAGAGAAATGTGGAAAACAAACAAGAAAAGACTGAGGACTGAGGAGAGAAATATGGAAAAACAAACAAGAAAAGACAGAGGACTGAGGAGAGAAAGGTGGAAAACAAACAAGAAAAGACTGAGGACTGAGGAGAGAAATATGGAAAAATAAACAAGACAGAGGACTGAGGAGAGAAAGGTGGAAAAACAAACAAGAAAAGACTGAGGACTGAGGAGAGAAATATGGAAAAATAAACAAGACAGAGGACTGAGGAGAGAAAGGTGGAAAAACAAACAAGAAAAGACTGAGGAGAGGAATATGGAAAAATAAACAAGACAGAGGACTGAGGAGAGAAAGGTGGAAAAACAAACAAGAAAAGACTGAGGACTGAGGAGAGAAAGGTGGAAAAACAAAGGATTTAGCGAGTCGTCAGCGGCGGGTAAACTGTCGTAAGAAATCTTCGTATTATCTTTACTTCTTTTTTCTTCTCTGTTCTCTTTGTCCTTTTATTCCTTGAAGAGTATTTAACCGCAAGTTACGAGGACAAATATCGAAACATTTACCTGCAGATACTTTACCGAACCCTCCATGTCACGTCTGATCTCTCCAGATGTAATAAAACTTGAAGGAGACTGATGTCTCTCCTTGAGACGGCCGGATCCGTCTTTGGCGTCTCGCTGTGCCTGACGAGCGTTAAACCATACACGAGAGCCGTAACAGCCTTGCCTTGCGCGTGTGGTGTTCTGCCTTCCATAACCTCCCTCACACATGTAGAGGATTTTAACAACATCCTGACTACTACTCCTTCATCCTAAAATGGCAAAAAATTTTATGTCTTCTATGATCCCATCTGGACGACAACTGTCTGGCTGGATAAACTTGGTTGCAGTGTGAGTAGCAAGACTACGCAGGCGTGTACAAGTTGACATTTCAACTTGTTCGGTTGGTTTATAAGTCATTTACCTCAGGCATCGTCGTACAATGATCTGATGCCTCCATGACAACGAGGGAGTAAAGGAGATTTTCATCAGCTCTTAAACGTAATCAGTGTTTCATGTTAAGGTAAAAAAAAAAAAAAGAAAAAAGCTGTGTTGAATGTCATCACATTCATTATGACTTCCGTCCATGATGCATGGCAACTTTTAAACGGCAAGTAAAGAGGTTTCATTAATACGATGTTGTAAATAAAGTATATGATTGTTGGCTTGTTATTATTGTTATTATCATTATTATCATTATTATTATTATTATTATTGTTATTATTATTATCATTTATATTATCTTTTTATTATACTTTGTATCTGTCTCCCGCGTTTGCGAGGTAGCGCAAGGAAACAGACGAAAGAAATGGCCCAACCCCCCCATACACATGTATATACATACGTCCACACACGCAAATATACATACCTACACAGCTTTCCATGGTTTACCCCAGACGCTTCACATGCCTTGATTCAATCCACTGACAGCACGTCAACCCCGGTATACCACATCGCTCCAATTCACTCTATTCCTTGCCCTCCTTTCACCCTCCTGCATGTTCAGGCCCCGATCACACAAAATCTTTTTCACTCCATCTTTCCACCTCCAATTTGGTCTCCCTCTTCTCCTCGTTCCCTCCACCTCCGACACATATATCCTCTTGGTCAATCTTTCCTCACTCATTCTCTCCATGTGCCCAAACCACTTCAAAACACCCTCTTCTGCTCTCTCAACCACGCTCTTTTTATTTCCACACATCTCTCTTACCCTTACGTTACTCACTCGATCAAACCACCTCACACCACACATTGTCCTCAAACATCTCATTTCCAGCACATCCATCCTCCTGCGCACAACTCTATCCATAGCCCACGCCTCGCAACCATACAACATTGTTGGAACCACTATTCCTTCAAACATACCCATTTTTCCGAGATAATGTTCTCGACTTCCACACATTCTTCAAGGCTCCCAGAATTTTCGCCCCCTCCCCCACCCTATGATCCACTTCCGCTTCCATGGTTCCATCCGCTGCCAGATCCACTCCCAGATATCTAAAACACTTCACTTCCTCCAGTTTTTCTCCATTCAAACTCACCTCCCAATTGACTTGACCCTCAACCCTACTGTACCTAATAACCTTGCTCTTATTCACATTTACTCTTAACTTTCTTCTTCCACACACTTTACCAAACTCAGTCACCAGCTTCTGCAGTTTCTCACATGAATCAGCCACCAGCGCTGTATCATCAGCGAACAACAACTGACTCACTTGTATTAACTTTCTAAAATGGGAAATTATTATCATTATTATTATTATTATTATTATTATTATTATTATTATTATTATTATCATTATTAATATTATTATTATTATTATTATTATCATTATCATTATTATTATTATAACAGAAACATAAACATCCTCCACCAATGGACCAATGTGTGTTCTCCGGACACTCTGTTCATCTCATCCACGTTGCTTTGCCTACAGGAAGGAGAACGGCGGACGCAGACACGTCAACCCCACGTAAACTTGTCCTTCAGACTTAGACAGCACTGGCATCACGAGACGCCATGCTACTAAACCTGAGCCGGATCGACCTGAGAACAAATTAGGCGACTTCCGCGCTCCGTCCGTGACCTTGACCTCTGACCTATCTTCACCAGCACCTAATGATTTCTTCCTTTGGTGTTTTACGAAAATAATGAGATTCCTTCCCCAGGATTTTTTGAGATGTTTTTTGCTCACACGCCGACACACGACCTTTGCAATGGACAAGACCCATCGAGGGCAAAAGCTCTGCAGACAGCCTCCCTCCCCTCCTCTCCTCGACATGACAAGAGAATGGGAGTCCAACATGTGTTTTTGTTGTGGTGTTCGAACGGGGGCGCCCACACACTCGGAGAAAGTTGACTTAAAGGAGAGGACTTGGGGCTGTTTCCTCCATGCTTGGTGAAAAAACACTACGTCTGGTGAAGGAAGGGACATGTCCCTCCAGGTTTTAGTGAAGGAAGGGACATGTACCTCCAGGTTTTAGTGAAGGGAGGGACGTGTACCTCCAAGTTTTAGTGAAGGAAGGGACATGTACCTCCAGGTTTTAGTGAAGGGAGGGACGTGTACCTCCAAGTTTTAGTGAAGGGAGGGACACGTTCCTCCAGGTTTTAGTGAAGGAAGGGACATGTCCCTCCACGTTTTAGTGAAGGGAGGGACGTGTCCCTCCACGTTTTAGTGAAGGGAGGGCCATGTCCCTCCAGGTTTTAGTGAAGGGAGGGACATGTCCCTCCAGGTTTTAGTGAAGGGAGGGACATGTCCCTCCAGGTTTTAGTGAAGGGAGGGACATGTCCCTCCAGGTTTTAGTGAAGGGAGGGACGTGTCCCTCCAGGTTTTAGTGAAGGAAGGGACGTGTCCCTCCAGGTTTTAGTGAAGGGAGGGACACGTTCCTCCAGGTTTTAGTGAAGGAAGGGACGTGTCCCTCCAGGTTTTAGTGAAGGGAGGGACACGTTCCTCCAGGTTTTAGTGAAGGAAGGGACGTGTCCCTCCAGGTTTTAGTGAAGGGAGGGACACGTTCCTCAGTCTTAGAAGAAGATTTTCCAGCAAAGCTGAATCAGAGGCGAACTGACCGCGTGAGGAAAAAAAAGTAAAGGCGATATTGTTAATACTAAGACGATTACGGTCGTAAACATCTGAAGGAAGAACGAACAAATACATGCACTGTGTGTGTGTGTGTGTGTGTGTGTGTGTGTGTGTGTGTGTGTGTGTGTGTTTGATGAATGAATAAATAACGGTTGATTGGATGGGGGCAGCTATTCAGCTGAAAATACACAGCTGAGATATTACAGAACTGGGAGGCCATGACAGTTTCTAATTAACTAATCATACCAAAGCTTAAAGATTCGGGTGAGCTGGATATTTCCACACTCTGGCTGGATAACCATTTGGTGAGGTACATTAAGATGGCCGGGTGGCAGACATACAAAGTTAAAGCTTAGGTGTTATGCACGACGAGTTTGGTCGTACACACGACGAGTTTGGTCGTACACACGACGAGTTTGGTCGTACACACGACGAGTTTGGTCGTACACACGACGAGTTTGGTCGTACACTTAAGTGTTGAATCGTCACAGTCATACAGTAGTTGACCTACGACATAGCCTAAGTAACGGGAAACTGAGCAGTTCACTTGCACAGTCATGCAATTTGTTCATGGATTGTTTGTCAGAGTTCACAATGGTAGGTGCAGGACTGTTCTTACACCTGTCTGTACGAGCGAGTACAAACGAGTGCACTGAACAGTCGATTGTAGTGACGACCGTCGCCGGAGAGAGAGAGAGAGAGAGAGAGAGAGAGAGAGAGAGAGAGAGAGAGAGAGAGAGAGAGAGGTGTAACGTAACGAGCGACCGTCTGGCCCTGACATGGTGACGTAACGAACAAACGATCGTCTCGCTCTGATATCATGACGTAACCAGCGACGGGCGTGCCCTCCGCCCACCTCCCCAGCTCTGACATCACAATACTGGTTTCTCCTGCATTCCTCCTACACACGAGTCACTTTCTCTGTACCCTCCTGCCCTCCCTCCTCTCCCTCCCTCCACTCCCACCTTCCTCTCCCCTCCCACCCTCCTCTCCCTCCCCTCCCTCCACCCCCTTTCCACCCTCCCCCTCTCTCCCTCCCGTCTATCCAATCCACTCCTTACCTCCCTCGTTTCAACGGCTACACCCCACCACCTCCCACGGACCCACACTGTCCGAGTGTACTAGGTGTGGAACTACACTGTCCTGGTGTGCAGGGTGTGGACCTACACTGTCCTGGTGTATAGGGTGTGGACCTACACTGTCCTGGTGTATAGGGTGTGGACCTACAATGTCCTAGTGTATAGGGTGTGGACCTACACTGTCCTAGTGTACAGAGTGTGGACGTACACTGTCCTAGAGTGCAGGGTGTGGACCTACACTGTCCAGGTGTATAGGGTGTGGACCTACACTGTCCAGGTGTATAGGGTGTGGACCTACACTGTCCTGGTATATAGGGTGTGGACCTACACTGTCCAGGTGTATAGGGTGTGGACCTACACTGTCCTGGTACATAGGGTGTGGCCCTACACTGTCCTGAGTGTACAGAGTGTGGACCTACACAGTGTGTAGATACTGTGTTCAAGAATGTCACACCTACAGGTAAACGTGTCATGAAATCCCTGACACTGGCGGGGGATCCACTCCCAGCCAGAGTAGAGAAGGGCTGAGCACTTGCTCGGCCTTCCGTCACCCACCCGTCTCCTGGCCAGAACTGATGATATCCGGCCCCCTGTCCATCTGCTGGGTCAGGTAGAAGGCAGTCCGATCGTGACACTGAGATGTACGCACGCCAGCTCTCTCTCTCTCTCTCTCTCTCTCTCTCTCTCTCTCTCTCTCTCTCTCTCTCTCTCTCTCCCCAGTTGCTCCTGAAGCTCATTTTTATGTCTGATTTTAATTCCCTCACATTCACCGCGTGGGTCTCATTCAAGGAAGGTTTTGTGAGAGAGACACAGGTAAATGTGACGACCCTAAATCCTCTCGCAATCTCTCCTTTGATGAGAATGACAGCAGACACTGGCGATGAAGGTGATGACCATGATGAAGGTGGTGGTGGCGGCTCAGATGTATACAGGCGAGGGTGAGGGTGATGATAGTGACGAGGGAGGTGATAGTGATGAATATGATGATTATGACACGAGTTAAGGTGACAGTAGGCTTCAGGAGTGAAGATTGCAGCCACTGCTCTCATGTTCTGGATGGTGATTTAGAACGTGATGAATATGATGTGCGGATGGTAAGCAGGGAGGTCATCTTCGCTTCTTCAAGCTGCGTTTCTTGTGTCTCCCGTTTCACCAAGTTTCGCTTTCTGTGTCTCCTGTTTCACCAAGTTTTGCTTTCTGTCTCCTGTTTCACCAAGTTTTGCTTTCTGTGTCTCCTGTTTCACCAAGTTTCGCGTTCTGTGTCTCCTGTTTCGCTAAGTGTCGTCCTCTCTGCTTCATTAAGTTTCCTTTCTCGTGTCCGCTGATTCTTTCAGCTTCGTGTGCCCTGTGTGCTTGTTTCTTTTAGTCTCGTTCGTGCAGTTCCACCGGTGTGTGTAGGAGAAGCATTTTGAAGAAGGCATCATATGTGTGTGTGTGTGTGTGTGAGAGAGAGAGAGAGAGAGAGAGAGAGAGAGAGAGAGAGAGAGAGAGAGAGAGAGAGAGAGAGAGAGAGAGAGAGAGAGAGAGAGAGAGAGAGCGCCAGTGGTAGGAGTCTGCTGGCTACGACGCACGCCCAGACATAACAAGCGCCACGCCAACAACAGCGCCCCCTGCTGGAGAACTACAACATCAACAGCACCGCTCCCTCCTAAACCACAACAACAACAACGAGAGGAAGCGGGAGAGGGGTAGGTTGGGGGGAGGAGAGAGGCAGGACAGAGGCAGCGTCAACCAAGCATCGATCCCGCCCGCCCCGTGAGAATGGTCGACGTGGGGGGAGGCGGCATGACCTTCCCTCCCATAGGGTCCAAGTGTCCCTCCTTTTGGCTTGAGACTTTCATCCCTACCACCGGTTACAGAGTGACCTCTTCTTTCGTCGGTGTTGTCTAAATGCGCTCTCTCTCTCTCTCTCTCTCTCTCTCTCTCTATCTATCTATCTATCTTTCTTTCCATCTATCTATCTATCTCACACACATTTACTTGCTTCCATTAATACATCATCACGACTTACGTTAGGGACTTAACCTTTATCTTTTTCTTATTTTGAAAGTGATAATACAAGAGGGAAGGGTTTCCAGCCCTCCCACCCCCCCAGTGCCCGCCTCCTTTACTCGCCTCTCACGACACGCGAGAGATACGTGGGTAGACTTCTTACTGCCATCTCCTTAGTGATGCAATACACGTGATCGCTGGTGAATGCGTCTGTGCAAATGGGTCCATTGCTCGATCGTTCCTGATGCTAACTAGCTAGGATGCAGTTAAGTATAATATATATATATATATATATATATATATATATATATATATATATTTTCTTTCTTTTAAACTATTCGCCATTTCCCGCATTAGCGAGGTAGCGTTAAGAACAGAGGACTGGGCCTTGAGGGAATACCCTCACCTGGCCCAATTCTCTGTTCCTTCTTTTGGGAAAAAAAAAAAAAAAAAAAAAAAAAAAACGAGAGGGGAGGATTTCCAGCCCCCCGCTCCCTCCCCTATTAGTCGCCTTCTACGACACGCAGGGAATACGTGGGAAGTATTCTTTCTCCCCTATCCCCAGGGATAATATATATATATATATATATATATATATATATATATATATATATATATATATATATATATATATATATATATATATATATATATAGTGTTTATATGACCAGATAACTGTTTTGTGTCAGATTATATCAGATTTTCTCAAATCGTTTAACATCTCTTTTTTTTTTACATGGCTGGGGAAGTCGTCTGAACATTTTAGTTGAAGCCATCACATCATCTTCAGCAGCGTGTGGAGAGGTCAGTGGAGCAGCTTGGAACGATTGCGAGTTACTGGGTGAGGCCGAGTGGTATCTGATGGCGGACGTGCATGTAGTGCTGTGCGCTCATTGGCTGTACCGTGATACCAGGGCATGTAGCTGTAGTATTCCATCTTGAGCCGCGCTCAGACTGAAGATGATGTGATGGATTCAAATCAAAACTTTATGACAACGTATGGAAGTATCTTGCATAACTTCATGTGTGGAGAGGTCAGTGGAGCAGCTTGGAACGATTGCGAGTTACTGGGTGAGGCCGAGTGGTATCTGATGGCGGACGTGCATGTAGTGCTGTGCGCTCATTGGCTGTACCGTGATACCAGGGCATGTAGCTGTAGTATTCCATCTTGAGCCGCGCTCAGACTGAAGATGATGTGATGGATTCAAATCAAAACTTTATGACAACGTATGGAAGTATCTTGCATAACTTCATCGGCTATGTAAAAAGAGATGTTAGACAACTAAAGATAAAATAAAAAAAAAGAAACAGTTATCTGGTCATCTTAACAGAATATGTTTACAATACGACCTGCTCCCAACACACACACACACACACACACACACACACACACACACACACAAGTTCTGAAAGAGATGTGTGGAAGGAGAGAGCGTTATCTCGGAGAGTTAAAATGGGTATGTTTGAAGGAATAGTGGTTCCAACAATGTTATATGGTTGTGAGGCGTGGGCTATGGATAGGGTTGTGCGGAGGAGGGTGGATGTGTTGGAAATGAAATGTCTGAGGACAATATGTGGTGTGAGGTGGTTTGATGGAGTAAGTAATGAAAGGGTAAGAGAGATGTGTGGTAATAAAAAAAAGAGTGTGGTGGAGAGAGCAGAGGAGGATGTGTTGAAATGGTTTTGATACATGGAGAGAATAAGTGAGGAAAGGTTGACAAAGAGGATAAATGTGTCAGAGGTGGAGGGAACAAGGAGAAGCGACAGGACCAAATTGGAGGAGGAAAGATGGAGTGAAAAAGATTTTGAGCGATCAGGGCTTGAACATACAGGAGGGTGAGAGGCCCGCAAGGAATAAAGGGAACTGGAACGATGTGGTATACCGGGGTGCTCTCAATAGACTGAACCACGGCATGTGAAACGTCTGGGGTAAACCATGGAAAGGTCTGTGGTGCCTGGATGTGGATAGGGAGCTGCAGTTTCGGTGCATCACACATGACAGCTAGAGAATGAGTGTGAACGAACGTGGCCTTTTTTGTCTGTTCTCCTGGCGCTACCTCGTTGAAGCATGGGGTAGCGATGCTGTTTCCTTTAGGGCCGGGTAGCACCAGGAATGGATGAAGGCAAGCAAGTATATGTACATGTGTATGTATATGTATGTATATGTGCATGTATCGGCGTTTATATATATATATATATATATATATATATATATATATATATATATATATATATATATATATATATATATATATCGTCCAAATGCCTCTCTCTTCTCTTTCACTAATAATCTTACTTCTTCATCCCACCACTCACTACCCTTTCTAATCAACCCACCTCCCACTCTTCTCATGCCACAAGCATCTTTTGCGCAATCCATCACTGATTCCCTAAATACATCCCATTCCTCCCCACTCCCCTTACTTCTATTGTTCTCACCTTTGCGGAAGATGAAAGCCGGCAAGGCAGCAGGTTTGGATGGTATTGCAGTGGAATTTATTAAAAAAGGGGGTGACTGTATTATTGACTGGTTGGTAAGGTTATTTAATGTATGTATGACTCATGGTGAGGTGCCTGAGGATTGGCGGAATGCGTGCATAGTGCCTTTGTACAAAGGCAAAGGGGATAAGAGTGAGTGCTCAAATTACAGAGGTATAAGTTTGTTGAGTATTCCTGGTAAATTATATGGGAGGGTATTGATTGAGAGGGTGAAGGCATGTACAGAGCATCAGATTGGGGAAGAGCAGTGTGGTTTCAGAAGTGGTAGAGGATGTGTGGATCAGGTGTTTGCTTTGAAGAATGTATGTGAGAAATACTTAGAAAAGCAAATGGATTTGTATGTAGCATTTATGGATTTGGAGAAGGCATATGACAGAGTTGATAGAGATGCTCTGTGGAAGGTATTAAGAATATATGGTGTGGGAGGCAAGTTGTTAGAAGCAGTGAAAAGTTTTTATCGAGGATGTAAGGCATGTGTACGTGTAGGAAGAGAGGAAAGTGATCGGTTCTCAGTGAATGTAGGTTTGCGGCAGGGGTGTGTGATGTCGCCATGGTTGTTTAATTTGTTTATGGATGGGGTTGTTAGGGAGGTGAATGCAAGAGTTTTGGAAAGAGGGGCAAGTATGAAGTCTGTTGGGGATAAGAGAGCTTGGGAAGTGAGTCAGTTGTTGTTCGCTGATGATACAGCGCTGGTGGCTGATTCATGTGAGAAACTGCAGAAGCTGGTGACTGAGTTTGGTAAAGTGTGTGAAAGAAGAAAGTTAAGACTAAATGTGAATAAGAGCAAGGTAATTATGTACAGTAGGGTTGAGGGTCAAGTCAATTGGGAGGTAAGTTTGAATGGAGAAAAATGAAGGAGGTAAAGTGTTTTAGATATCTGGGAGTGGATCTGGCAGCGGATGGAACCATGGAAGCGGAAATGGATCATACGGTGGGGGAGGGGGCGAAAACCCTGGGAGCCTTGAAGAATGTGTGGAAGTCGAGAACATTATCTCGGAAAGCAAAAATGGGTATGTTTGAAGGAATAGTGGTTCCAACAATGTTGTATGGTTGCGAGGCGTGGGCTATGGATAGAGTTGTGCGCAGGAGGATGGATGTGCTGGAAATGAGATGTTTGAGGACAATGTGTGGTGTGAGGTGGTTTGATCGAGTAAGTAACGTAAGGGTAAGAGAGATGTGTGGAAATAAAAAGAGCGTGGTTGAGAGAGCAGAAGAGGGTGTTTTGAAATGGTTTGGGCACATGGAGAGAATGAGTGAGGAAAGATTGAGCAAGAGGATATATGTGTCGGAGGTGGAGGGAACGAGGAGAAGTGGGAGGCCAAATTGGAGGTGGAAAGATGGAGTGAAAAAGATTTTGTGTGATCGAGGCCTGAACATGCAGGAGGGTGAAAGGAGGGCAAGGAATAGAGTGAATTGGATCGATGTGGTATACCGGGGTTGACGTGCTGTCAGTGGATTAAATCAGGGCATGTGAAGCGTCTGGGGTAAACCATGGAAAGCTGTGTAGGTATTGTATATTTGCGTGTGTGGACGTATGTATATACATGTGTATGGGGGTGGGTTGGGCCATTTCTTTCGTCTGTTTCCTTGCGCTACCTCGCAAACGCGGGAGACAGCGACAAAGTATAAAAAAAAAAAAAAAAAAAAAAAAAAAATATATATATATATATATATATATATATATATATATATATATATATATATATATATATATATATATATATATATCAGTAATCAATATCTCATTCTGGAAACATATCACCAAATAAACAGCAGAACCAAGGCAATTGCGGTATGAAAGCAAGTTTGGTATATCTATATTGATCTCGTGGTATCGGACCCACAATGTCCACTATCAGGAAGCGGTCTATTAACGATAATTTACAACGTAAATCATAAATGTCATGTTCTGTAAACAAAAGTTACACATTTGAATTTAAATATTCCCTTCCTATGAACTAAATAACACAATATATTCACAGTCTGATATAAGTTGCTCGGGCCACTTTTCTGAGCCTAAAATCGACACAGTTACGGACCACATATGTATATATATATAATTATCGCTGGGGATAGGGGAGATAGCATACTTCCCACGTATTCCCTGCGTGTCGTAAAAGGCAACAAAGGGGAGGGAGCGGGGGCTGGAAATCTCCCTTAGTTTTACTTTTCCAAAAGAAGGAACAGAGACGTCGGCCAAGTGAGTATTTTTCTCTCAGAGGCTTAGTCATGTGTTTTTTACGCTAAAGCGGGAAATAAGGAATACGTATGAAATATATATATATATATATATATATATATATATATATATATATATATATATATATATATATTTTTTTTTTTTTTTTCTTTGTCGCTGTCTCCCGCGTTTGCGAGGTAGCGCAGGAAACAGACGAAAGAAATGGCCCAACCCACCCCCATACACATGTATATACATACGTCCACACACGCAAATATACATACCTACACAGCTTTCCATGGTTTACCCCAGACGCTTCACATGCCCTGATTCAATCCACTGACAGCACGTCAACCCCGGTATACCACATCGATCCAATTCACTCTATTCCTTGCCCTCTTTTCACCCTCCTGCATGTTCAGGCCCCGATCACACAAAATCTTTTTCACTCCATCTTTCCACCTCCAATCTGGTCTCCCACTTCTCCTCGTTCCCTCCACCTCCGTCACATATATCCTCTTGCTCAATCTTTCCTCACTCATTCTCTCCATGTGCCCAAACCATTTCAAAACACCCTCTTCTGCTCTCTCAACCACGCTCTTTTTATTTCCACACATCTCTCTTACCCTTACGTTACTTACTCGATCAAACCACCTCACACCACACATTGTCCCCAAATATCTCATTTCCAGCACATCCATCCTCCTGCGCACAACTCTATCCATAGCCCACGCCTCGCAACCATACAACATTGTTGGAACCACTATTCCTTCAAACATACCCATTTTTGCTTTCCGAGATAATGTTCTCGACTTCCACACATTCTTCAAGGCTCCCAGGATTTTCGCCCCCTCCCCCACCCTATGATCCACTTCCGTTTCCATGGTTCCATCCGCTGCCAGATCCACTCCCAGATATCTAAAACACTTTATTTCCTCCAGTTTTTCTCCATTCGAACTTACCTCCCAATTGACTTGACCCTCGACCCTATGGTACCTAATAACCTTGCTCTTATTCACATTTACTCTTAACTTTCTTCTTCCACACACTTTACCAAACTCAGTCACCAGCTTCTGCATTTTATATATATATATATATATATATATATATATATATATATATATATATATATATATATATATATATATTTTTTTTTTTTTTTTTTTTTCATACTATTCGCTATTTCCCGCGATAGCGAAGTAGCGTTGAGAACAGAGGACTGGGCCTTTGAGGGAATATTCTCAACTGGCCCTCTTCTCTGTTCCTTCTGTTGGAAAAAAAAAAAAAAAAAACGAGAGGGGAGGATTTCCAGCCCCCCGCTCCCTTCCCTTTTAGTCGCCTTCTACGACACGCAGGGAATACGTGGGAAGTATTCTTTCTCCCCTATCCCCAGGGAATATATATATATATATATATATATATATATATATATATATATATATATATATATATATATATATATATATATATATTGACTGATAGATAGAAGATAGATAGGATAGACAGATAGATGGATAAAGACATAGAGATATTCGGTGAATATTTTCCTCTCCACCAAATGCTTCATGACGCCAGCCCCGCAGCACAGCTACTGATAGTAAACAATATCGGACACGGCACACTGGGCGAGCGTTTACCTCTCACAAGACACGAGGGAGGAGGGACCGCCTACCTACCCTCACTGCCGGTCCGTCGAGTGGAACATTTTTTCTTTAATTACAAGTTTCTCTCTCTCTCTCTCTCTCTCTCTCTCTCTCTCTCTCTCTCTCTCTCTCTCTCTCTCTCTCTCTCTCTCTCTCTCTCTCTTTTTTCTTCTCTCACGTGAAGAGTTTGTGTTTGAGGCTGGTGCGTTACATTAAGCTTTCACACAGCTGGGGGGTCACACACGTAGATAGGGTTGGGATAACTAGAGCACCCGTACACTGCATACATCCCAGCTAACGGTATTAGCTACAACCACCTAGATCCCAGCTAACGATCCCAGCTAACAATCTCAGCTACAACCACCTAGATCCCAGCTGACGGTCCCAGCTACAACCACCTAGATCCCAGCTAACGGTCCCGGTCGGAAATATAAGCTAAGCGAGCTGACATGAGCGGGCAAAAAGTCGTAAACAGAGATATCCCACACCGAACCACATGTACCCACCCACACCAGGAGCTCTGCGGCTGGAGTTACAGAGCACGGCCGAGCATTCTAGGGTCACGGTACAGAGACCCTGGAGTTACAGAGCACGGCAGAGCCTCTCGGGTTCAACTTCCTGACAGAACAGAGTCTGTGGAGTTTTAGGTGAGACAGAGCCTCACAGGGCTAGAGTTACAGTTAGAGCAGAGCCTCTAAGGTTATAGTGATACCAAAGGTTAGAGGGGTAGTAGAGCCTGGGGAAGGTAGATACAGGTAAGACCCGTGGAGACCCACTCTCCTCACAGTTCAGGTCCGCGCAACTCCACAATGACTTCGTCGTCGCCGATGCCACAGTTCCAGGCTCCAGCCCGGCACCTGGCACCCAGGGAGGACGAGAGGCTCATGGCAACTGGCACCCAGGGGGGTCAGCAAGACAAGCGCGTAGCATCTGCCACCGAGGGAGGAGGAGAAGCATAGCAAGTGGCACCAAGGGAGCAGGGGAGGCACCTGGCAACTGGCACCCAGGGAGGAGGGGAAGCGGGGAGGAGGACAGTCACATCATGTTGACATTTTTTCCCCCCACTCAAGGAGTCAGGTCAGTTAAGGGGGAAATGTCAGGTTAGTGTGTGAAGCGTGTCCTTATGACCTTTAGAGAGAGAGAGAGAGAGAGAGAGAGAGAGAGAGAGAGAGAGAGAGAGAGAGAGAGAGAGAGAGAGAATAGGGATACATAAAACACTGGTAGGCAAACGTAGCATGTTATATACTGCCGCTCCTCCCTCGAATCCAGCCACCATCCCGTCTGCCTCATGAAGCATCGCGAATAATGATACAGCTCATACAACTCTCCCTCGCTCCCAGCCAGCCACACTCACACTCGCAACACCTCACTTCCAGCGAGCGACCAGTCAGGGACATCACCTCGGCCCTTTATCAGGTGATCAGAGCCCCGCAGGCGCTGTTGTGTAATGGCCTCGCCCTCCACAACGCCTGAGCAAGTTGGAACCCCCTGGTTCAAAAAGGTTGTCGACACAAGAGTTAGATGCTCTTTTTTTCTTTGTTCTGCGGCCAGCGGCCATGAAGGCGAGATAACAACACTTCTGATGTTCTCTGTATCTTCTTTTCCGACTTTACGTATAGTGAATGTTTTTTTTTCTTTTCAACGTTAGGTGTTTGCTGTGACTTGGTGTGGAGTCTGCCTTAATGGCCGTAAACCGGTAGAGAGTCATTAGACTGAATCATGATTTTACAAGTCTGTGTTTACAGCTTCGACTTGTGTCATTACCAGTGAAGGTCACTTATCATTGTGTATGCCCGGGACAAAGCCCCTGACACTCAGTTGTCTCCAGACATACCAAAAATACCACGAGCGAAGCCTTGTACGTGAGGGTACGGATCCCAGCGACGTGAACAACAAACTGATCTCCCATCTTGCAAGTACTGTCGTAGATACATAAGAGATAATCGTTTACAGGTAGACAGATTATATATAGCCATATGACCCACCGCACGATTTCTACATCCATACCAGTTTAGTTTTATACTCAAGGAAAATACAGATGCTCCCAGGTTGTTGAACTCAACCCGAGACAAGACCGAATACCTTACTGGAAACTTCAGTGGACCTGATCAAAGACTTCCACACACTGACCTACCCAAATATCCTTCTTAGACCGCATCACAATGGTAGATCTTTACATCAGACGCCAATATTTGATCCGGTTAAAATGTCTGGTTAATATTTATTGTGCGTCTTTTTCCTCCTCCTAGCCCCCACCTCTCTCTCTCTCTCTCTCTCTCTCTCTCTCTCTCTCTCTCTCTCTATCTCTCTCTCTCTCTCTCCCCTCCACCGTCCGAGCTGAGCCCAGGCTGCTGGGTTGGGTCGTTGGTCGACCAAGTTGTTGGGAGCCGCAGCCCGCACTCCCACACATCCTTCAGCCCTGACAGTCTGTGCTGCGGTCCATCAAAGAAACACTTTCTTACTCCTGTCTTACTTCTCATTTTCAAGCTAAACTTTCTCCTAGAGCCGCAACACTTCTATTTACTTACATAGGTCCCACTATGCTCTCTGTGATGTCCCAATATACTCAGTTATAGGCCCCACTATCCTTCATAATAGGTCCCACTATGCTCTGTGATGTCCCAATATACTCAGTTATAGGTCCCACTATCCTTCATAATAGGTCCCACTATGCTTACTAGTAGGTTCCACTATGCTCAGAAATTGGACCCACTGTGCTCAGAAACAGGTCCCACTGTACTTAGTAATAGCTCCCAATATACTCAGTAATAGGACCCACTATGTTCAGTAATGGGACCAATCATACTCAGTAATAGAACTCCTTATCCTTATGCTCAGTAATAGGACACACTATACTCAGGAAGAGGACCCACTATACTCAGCAACGGAAACCATTATGCTCAGCAATAGGCCACACCTGACTCAGTCACACTGCGGCTTTCACCTTAAGAATGTCCATAACGTCAGTACTGTTCATTAGTTTCAGGTCAGTGTAGCCATAATTACTTTCCAGATGATATTTGGCAATAACGCATCACACACCTCTGACAGATATTAAGGAGCAAAATAAAAGTACTTTCTCACACTTCACCGCAATCACATGACCATCTTCGCTCGTATCAATATCACCTCCAAAAAGATGTCAAAAGCAATGAGAAGCTTATCAGGAGTCTGCCATTATCTCCCAAAATCTATCACACTAGAATGATAAAACTCTCTTATCTGTCCAGACCTTATCTTTAAGGAGGTAAACACACTCATGTGTTATTACAAATATGCACGGAAGTATCGAGGCATATTCTAAAATTAAGACACAGCAAGTACCATACATTCACGTCCGGTCTGTTTGTCTACTAAATAAACCCAATTCTGATATGAAGTCAGAATTTTGCTAAACCTAAAGAAAGGTCTTTTGTTATCCTCTTCTTCTGTCTCCTGTCTCCAGCGATATCTCAACACAGCACTTCACTCTATGAAGCTGGCTCCTTCATGAATCAGCAACTTGTACCGAAGACGTGCCTTTTGTTGTCGCTTTGCCACAACTCAACAATTGTGGGCTGAGTTGAAACTCTACTTGCGGCTTGGCCAGCGGGTGGTCAGCCGGGGAAGGCGAACCTGCAGCGTCCGCGCCTTATCTTGCATAACTATTTTCTGCTTCAGTGGTTATGTATAGCGCACATGTATAAAAACAGCAGAAACAAGTATCTACGAAAAGTTACATAAACGCAAGTGATGTAACGATGGAACTAACAAAAAAGCAAGCAAGAATACAAATGAGACAACCATAGAGAGGTAATCTCTACACGAATTTTGATCGTCAAATAAATTCCTTTGCTACATTTAAGGACGCAGTAGCAGTTGATATGCTATTGCCAATTATATTAGCAATGGTCAGCAAGGGTAAACTATCTAGGTACGTAGACTCTTTGTAGTAGAATGTTCATGCTATATACTGACAGTGATTCACCATGCAACCCAATACCATGCCTATCTACAAGTTACCGAAAGACTATTGTCGAAGTTACCTTCGTTGACTACCAGCTAACTGTGCTGCCACGGAGGTAGGGGCAGTCGCCTGGTAAAACACATCTTGCTGCCTCTTGTCTTACACCATCAAAAGTGACGTAGGAATGATCTCTCAGCAGTTGAACTAAATGTAATCTTCGTACAATTAAGGGCACTTCCATCCCTTCGGGTCTGTCTTATATATATATATATATATATATATATATATATATATATATATATATATATATATATATATATTGGAAAGGATCACAATTTTGTGCGTGATCAATCGCAATCAAAAGGCGTCCTAGCTTCGATTCTTCGATGTATATCAACTGACTTATATTTCTCTCTTGTGTATCCCCTGATGATGTGATTATTACACGAAAGTGCACTTAGGAACTTGTCGTGTTTCATTTCCCCCGTGGACTCATAGGAGTATATATATATATATATATATATATATATATATATATATATATATATATATATATACACCCGTACCGCGAATGAAGTAGCACCTCTGGCGAGGATGTATCATCGACAGTTGACGTTAAGAGTGAGCAGCTTCGTCAAAGAACTCGCTTCAAAGGAGTACATACATCCTGCCCTCTAACACTGCCTGTAGCGCAGCTCTGGAGCCCCGTGATGACGGGTGTGAGTCGGAATGGTACAAAGTGGAGGAAGTGAAGTGTTTTAGACGACTGGGAGTCGACTTGGCGGCAAACGGAACCATAGAAGCGGAAGTGATTCATGCATGAGTGAGGAGGTGAAGGTTCTAAGAGCACTGAAGAATGTGAGGTAAACCATGGAAAGTCCCGTGGAGCCTGGTTGTGGATAGAGAGATGTAGTTTCGGTGCATTACACATGACAGCTGGAGAATGGATGTGAGCGAATGCGGCTTTTCTGCGTCTGTCCCTGGCGCTACCTCGCTAACGCGAGAAACGACAATGTAGTACGAAAAAATATTCTTCTTCTTCTTATTATTCATTATTGTTATTATTATTACCATTATTATTATTATTATCATCATTATTATTATTATTATTATTGTGTGTGTGTGTGTGTGTGTGTGTGTGTGTGTGTGTGTGTGTGTGTGTGTTTTCATCTCGTGTGTGTTAATATGTATTCATGTGTGCGCACGCGTCAGGACTGTGTGGCGGGGCTGGGTCTCCTCCTCTACCCTGACCTACTTTACACAGGTCTTAAAGTATCTGTCAACATGAGGATTCCCGAGACGTGCGGCCTGGCTGGCTCTCCACATGTAGCGGGTCTTGTGGCGCTACTGGGGGACTTGTGTTCCAGTGTTTACCGGTGACCTGCAGGTTGTGTTGAGGCTGTGTTGTTGTGTTTCTGGGGGACCTGAAGGTGATGTTGTATCAATGGCGACGTGAAGGTTACTACGAGGTTACTACTACGCTACCTTGAGGTTGTGTCGTAGTCTTAGCTGGTCACCTGAAGGTAGTGTAGCAGTGTTCCTGGTGAGCTGAAGGTGGTGAAGCAGTGTTGCTGGTGAGATGAAGGTGGTGAAGCAGTGTTGCTGGTGAGCTGAAGGTGGTGAAGCAGTGTTGCTGGTGAGCTGAAGGTTGTGTTGTAGTGTTGCTGGTGATCTGAATGTGGTATTGCAGTGTTGCTGGGGAGCTGGAGGTTGTGTTGTAGTATTGCTAGTGATCTGGAGGTTTTATGGCAGCGACGCAGGCATCTGGAGTCCTGCAGTGTTTCAGATGTTCATGGCGATACATTACACCAACCGGACATGCAGACCCCACGATTATGTTCACTCTGAACATGACGCTATATATCCACACCCAACCCAGGTGTCTGCCCTCCCCTCTCAACTGGTGCATAACTGGGGGATTCTATTTGTGTGCTATGGAGAGAGTTTTACACTCGTGTTGCTCCATCTCTTAACTTGTATATATCTGCCATGTCTTTACTCCTACATATGTATGCACACACACACACACACACACACACACACACACACACACACACACACACACACACACTAGCTTATGCCAGGTGTGTGTGTGTGTGTGTGTGTGTGTGTGTGTGTGTGTGTGTATACAGACAGAGGAGCAAAGATATGGTGTATGCATACAAAGTACATACAGAGTTATGAGACGAGGCAACACGAGTGTTAAACTCTCTCCCCGTAACAAATAATTGATTGCACACACAGACACACACACACACACACACACACACACACACACACACACACACACACACGTGAGATGGGACAACTCGCCTCCGAGGGAAAATATAAAACCAGAAGCCTCCAAAACGCAGAGACTCCAAGCTTTCCACTGTATTTCAAGCCATTATCCAGGATACAGACCCACTGTACCCTTCACAATGGCTTGCAATATCATCGGAGATTCTGGGCTTTTGTGTAGTACATTTTCTGGCCATTTTTCCCATTTTGTTAATAGAGCAGTGGAAAATTACAATATGGTGACCCTGACACGAACATTAAGCGACCAGAAAATGACTCGAAAACTGTGTTTAAGGAAGAGTCAACCTTGACTTGAGTTACGACCAATATAATGTCTCTTTGTTCTTTTAGATTATCGACTTGATCTATCGCAACACTGACAAATACAGCTTTCAATGTCTCATGCCATTAAATAGTTAAATGTCGAGTTCCAGAGCCGAAGACAGGGACAAGTTAATTATAAATTCCCACACACTGATGCATAGATGCATATATATATATATATATATATATATATATATATATATATATATATATATATATAAAGTGCCTTGTGGAAACTGTGATAAATTTATGTTGGTCAGACTGGTAAGGATCTTTCTGTTAGACTTAAGCAACATGAATATAGTATAAGAACGGGACAAGAATCAAATGCCTTGTTTAATCATGTTAAAAACTATGATCACTGTATTGACTGGAGTAACGCCATCTCAGTTATTAACTCTAACTCTATTACCAAGAGAAATATCATTGAATCTTTTATCATTAAATACACAAAGTATTATAATCTTAATATTAGTGATGGTCTATACAAATAAGATAACTTTATTGTTGATAAGATTTGTAAAATGATAAGTTTATGATCGCTCGTTGTATGTTTTGGACAATCACATGTTTACCAAATGGCGTCCTAGTTCGTCTCTTCGATGTATATCAACTGACTGTTATATTTCTCTCTTGTGTCTCCCTTGATGATGTGATTATTACACGAAAGTGCACTTGGGAACTTTTCGTGTTTCATTTTCCCCGTGGACTCATAGGAATATATATATATATATATATATATATATATATATATATATATATATATATATATATATATATATATATATATATATATATATATTGGACGGATGTTGATTAAGATGTACTGTATATACTTCGTCCCAGACGGGCAGTTCCAGTGGGTATGAAGGCTTTGTCCCAAAACGGTGGATGGGACGTCCTAAGACTGTCGCCGACCTGAGCTACATGAACCGTCTCCACGAACTACTTTCTCTCGTGGTGTCTTCATTCTGGCAACACTGGTCGTGTGTTTTCTAAAAGTTAAGCTGGTGTCAGCTTTAGCGTGAAGCCATTGGTCTGACGTCATGAGCAGGAAAAATAAGAGCAGTTTTGCGAAGTCGTGGTGACGAGTCAAGATGTCCTGCTCGAACTGGCTCGTTTTCTCACTAACTCTCGTCATGGGAAACCAGATGGGGCCCGGGAAGGACAATGCTGCCCACACGGACGTACCTCCTGCGTGTCGTACAAGGCGACGAAGAGGGAGGAGGAGCAAGGTGGGGGGGGAGGCAGAATATCCTCCCCTCCTGTATTATTACTTTACAAAAGAAGGGTTGGAGGAAAGAGCCAAATGAGGATCTAGTTTCCTTTCTTTTTTTTTCCTCTAAGACTCAAAATTCATAATTTCTGCACGCTTCTCAGTTCAAGCGGGAAATAACGAGAAATCATGAAAATTGTGTGTGTGTGTGTGTGTGTGTGTATATATATATATATATATATATATATATATATATATATATATATATATATATATATATATATATATATATATATATATATATATATATATATATATATATATATATATATATGATAGCATTCTCTCTCTCTCTCTCTGTCTCTCTCTCTCTCTCTCTCTCTCTCTCTCTCTCTCTCTCTCTCTCTCTCTCTCTCTCTCCGCAATCGTACATGTGATGGCTGCCGTGTGGGAGTGGGTCTGATGACTGAATTCGTGTGTGAGGTTACTGCACACGGCCACGTGAACCTGCCAGAAGAACCTGAGGACACACGTTCCCGGGGCCTCCAACCCAAACCCTCGATCACCTACCTACAACACATTTCAGGAAGTCATGCGAAGCCTACCACATCCCCCAGACACACCCACACATCCCCCTCATGACCCCGCAGAGCATGGAGGAGAGAGAGAGAGAGAGAGAGAGAGAGAGAGAGAGAGAGAGAGAGAGAGAGAGAGAGAGAGAGAGAGAGAGAGAGAGAGAGAGAGAGAGAGAGCACATGTGAAGGCCTCGTCATTTAGATGCTGAGGGAAATCCTGTATTCAGGTAACAATGAAAGTCCATGATGGCCTCACCTTGTGTGCTATACGGGCACCACCATCGCTGGTAGCACACACACACACACACACAGACACACACACACACACACACACACACACACACACACACACACACACACTGACGGAAGGGAGTCAAAGAAGCTACGATAAAAAAAGGGGGATAAAGCAAGGTTGACAGAGAGAGAGCGGGAGGATGGTAACTGATGATGATGATGGAGGGGAAGACCGTACAACATGTTGCTGACTTACACGACCAAGCCCACCGCACCAGTCATGCCAACCTGGGGGTTTATGCTGACACTTAAAACCCCAGTCGCAGGACCTGGGCAGTGGTGAAGTATCAGCCTCCCCTCCGCCTTTCCCCCCTCCCTCTCCCCCTCCCCTCCTCAGCCTCCTCTGCCGCGCCTCCGCCCTGGTGTTCCTCACTAGTGTACGGTCGTAATGGCTCGCTCTTGCACGGAGCTACACTAAGTATCCTGAACTTTTAACAGATTGTTAATCAACCTGTGTACTCTCTCTCTCTCTCTCTCTCTCTCTCTCTCTCTCTCTCTCTCTCTCTCTATCTATCTATCTATCTATCTATCTATCTCTCATTCGTCATGGCGTCCCCGGCAAGTGTGCTGTGCACCCCAAGCTCATCTTGTGAGCGGTAGCGCAAAAGGATTACAAGAGGAGGGAAGGGAGGGGGTGTTTGAGTCGATTACGTCAGTGCCAAACTTGTCCCCACTAAGGTGTAGCTCGCCAAACTCAGTGCTGGAGCAGGAGACCGTTTGGATGGTGAGGATTTTCGTTGGGTCGACCCTAAGCTGCAGCTGAGGGAACCCAACAGAAAAATATATGAACAAAAAAAAGTAAAAAAAAAATCCGGGTACTTACCATTCGTTATGACGCGTGTACTGAATGTGAATGTTGGATCACACTTTTTGTTCACGTCAGCTGGGACGACGTGGGCTACTGAAGCTCTCATCAAGGCCATTTCATTAATGCTTCTTTTCTTTCTTTTTTTTCTTTCAAACTATTCGCCATTTCCCGCATTAGCGAGGTAGCGTTAAGAACAGAGGACTGGGCCTTTGAGGGAATACCCTCACCTGGCCCAATTCTCTGTTCCTTCTTTTGGAAAATTAAAATATATATATATATATATATATATATATATATATATATATATATATATATATATATTTTTTAATTTTCCAAAAGAAGGAACAGAGAATTGGGCCAGGTGAGGGTATTCCCTTAAAGGCCCACTCCTCTGTTCTTAACGCTACCTCGCTAATGCGGGAAATGGCGAATAGTTTGAAAGAAAGAAAAAGAAAGATATATATATATATATATATATATATATATATATATATATATATATATATATATATACTTTCTCTATCCCTGGGGATAGAGGGGAAAGAATACTTCCCACGTATTACCTGCGTGTCGTAGAAGGCGACTAAAAGGAGAGGAAGCGGGGGGGGGGGGGGGGAAGGAAACCTCCCCTCTATTTTTTTATTTTCCAAAAGGAGGAACAGAGAAAGGGGCCAAGTGAGGATTTCCCTCAAAGGCTCAGTCCTCTGTTCTTAACGCTACCTCGCCAACGCGGGTGATGGCGCATAGTATGAAAAAAAAAAAAAAAAAAAAATATATATATATATATATATATATATATATATATATATATATATATATATATATATATATATACTTTCTCACCGTCTCCCGCGTTAACGAGGTAGCGCCAGGAAACAGACAAAGACACATCCACTCACACACACACACGCATATATACATATTTACATACATACACTTGTACATATTCATACTTGCTCGCACTCATCCATTTCCGACGCCACCCCATCTCACAGGAAGCAGCACAAATACATGAAGGAAAAGGCAAAAGATAGCATTTACATTCTCTTCTCACATCCGATAGCCGCCCCCTGCGTCAGCGAAGTAGCGCCAGGAAACAGATGGAGAAAGGACACATCCGCTCACACTCATTCTCTAGCTGTCATGCGTAATGCACTGGAATCACAGCTCTCTCTCTCTCTCTCTCTCTCTCTCTCTCTCTATATATATATATATATATATATATATATATATATATATATATATATATATTTTTTTTTTTTTTTTTTTTTTTTTTATACTTTGTCGCTGTCTCCCGCGTTTGCGAGGTAGCGCAAGGAAACAGACGAAAGAAATGGCCCCCCCCCCCCCCCATACACATGTACATACACACGTCCACACACGCAAATATACATACCTACACAGCTTTCCATGGTTTACCCCAGACGCTTCACGTACCTTGATTCAATCCACTGACAGCACGTCAACCCCTGTATACCACATGACTCCAATTCACTCTATTCCTTGCCCTCCTTTCACCCTCCTGCATGTTCAGGCCCCGATCACACAAAATCTTTTTCACTCCATCTTTCCACCTCCAATTTGGTCTCCCTCTTCTCCTCGTTCCCTCCACCTCCGACACATATATCCTCTTGGTCAATCTCTCCTCACTCATTCTCTCCATGTGCCCAAACCATTTCAAAACACCCTCTTCTGCTCTCTCAACCACGCTCTTTTTATTTCCACACATCTCTCTTACCCTTACGTTACTTACTCGATCAAACCACCTCACACCACACATTGTCCTCAAACATCTCATTTCCAGCACATCCATCCTCCTGCACACATCTCTATCCATAGCCCACGCCTCGCAACCATACAACATTGTTGGAACCACTATTCCCTCAAACATACCCATATATATATATATATATATATATATATATATATATATATATATATATATATATATATATATATATATATATATGTATATGTGTGTGTGTGTGTGTGTGTGTGTGTGTGTGTCGAGATTAAGCCAGATGACCATTTTATAGACCAAACCCTTGGGGTGGATGAACAACTGGGCTGACTGTGGACCGAATGCCGCAACAAGGATTAGAACCTACGCGCTCGACCCACTCTGGGCGGCTCGTGACTGCGTCACGGTCGGGAACGCTGACCTGCGCAACACCACAAATGTTAACTACTGAACCGTATCTTATCCCGATGAAACCTGGTGAGATTATATTTATCTGTTCATATCCTCGACTCTGGCTTCATGATGGAACCCGAATCATTTTCCTTTCCTCTGTTCTGAAGCTCCAGACGGCTGTTTCAATTAAATATTTTACTCTATCACGTCCGATTTCGATCCCGATGAATAACGATATAGATTCGTCGCTCGGATTCGAAAACGGCGAAGCGAGGCTTCGAAAACGCCGGACCAAAGGCATGCACACAGACGTACACACATAAAATTTCTCATTGCTTAAACTGGAGTAAAATCATGTCCGATTATAAGTGAAGTTGGTGAGAGTAAACGTTTCCTCATCCCTCAGTGCCACGTGTGTGTGACCTTTACAATTTCTCTTTCCTTCCATTGTTATTCCAAGAAATGATTTCCCCCGCTGTGTTGCCGCTATTGTTAGCATATACTGCTGGTATAACAGGTGTGTTGTGCTATTGTTAGCATATACTGCTGGTATAACAAGGGATGTTGCTGCTATTGTTAGCATATACTGCTGGTATAACAGGTGTGTTGTGCTATTGTTAGCATATACTGCTGGTATAACAGGTGTGTTGTGCTATTGTTAGCATATACTGCTGGTATAACAGGTGTGTTGCTGTTATTGTTAGAATATACTGCTGGTATAACAGGTGTGTTGTGCTATTGTTAGCATATACTGCTGGTATAACAGGTGTGTTGTGCTATTGTTAGCATATACTGCTGGTATAACAAGGGATGTTGCTGCTATTGTTAGCATATACTGCTGGTATAACAAGGGATGTTGCTGCTATTGTTAGCATATACTGCTGGTATAACAGGTGTGTTGTGCTATTGTTAGCATATACTGCTGGTATAACAAGGGATGTTGCTGCTATTGTTAGCATATACTGCTGGTATAACAAGGGATGTTGCTGCTATTGTTAGCATATACTGCTGGTATAACAGGTGTGTTGCTGTTATTGTTAGAATATACTGCTGGTATAACAAGGGATGTTGCTGCTATTGTTAGCATATACTGCTGGTATAACAGGTGTGTTGTGCTATTGTTAGCATATACTGCTGGTATAACAAGGGATGTTGCTGCTATTGTTAGCATATACTGCTGGTATAACAAGGGATGTTGCTGCTATTGTTAGCATATACTGCTGGTATAACAGGTGTGTTGTGCTATTGTTAGCATATACTGCTGGTATAACAGGTGTGTTGCTGTTATTGTTAGAATATACTGCTGGTATAACAAGGGATGTTGCTGCTATTGTTAGCATATACTGCTGGTATAACAAGGGATGTTGCTGCTATTGTTAGCATATACTGCTGGTATAACAGGTGTGTTGCTGTTATTGTTAGAATATACTGCTGGTATAACAAGGGATGTTGCTGCTATTGTTAGCATATACTGCTGGTATAACAGGTGTGTTGTGCTATTGTTAGCATATACTGCTGGTATAACAAGGGATGTTGCTGCTATTGTTAGCATATACTGCTGGTATAACAGGTGTGTTGCTGTTATTGTTAGAATATACTGCTGGTATAACAAGGGATGTTGCTGCTATTGTTAGCATATACTGCTGGTATAACAAGGGATGTTGCTGCTATTGTTAGCATATACTGCTGGTATAACAGGTGTGTTGTGCTATTGTTAGCATATACTGCTGGTATAACAAGGGATGTTGCTGCTATTGTTAGCATATACTGCTGGTATAACAGGTGTGTTGTGCTATTGTTAGCATATACTGCTGGTATAACAGGTGTGTTGTGCTATTGTTAGCATATACTGCTGGTATAACAAGGGATGTTGCTGCTATTGTTAGCATATACTGCTGGTATAACAGGTGTGTTGCTGTTATTGTTAGAATATACTGCTGGTATAACAAGGGATGTTGCTGCTATTGTTAGCATATACTGCTGGTATAACAGGTGTGTTGTGCTATTGTTAGCATATACTGCTGGTATAACAAGGGATGTTGCTGCTATTGTTAGCATATACTGCTGGTATAACAAGGGATGTTGCTGCTATTGTTAGCATATACTGCTGGTATAACAGGTGTGTTGCTGTTATTGTTAGAATATACTGCTGGTATAACAGGTGTGTTGTGCTATTGTTAGCATATACTGCTGGTATAACAGGTGTGTTGTGCTATTGTTAGCATATACTGCTGGTATAACAAGGGATGTTGCTGCTATTGTTAGCATATACTGCTGGTATAACAGGTGTGTTGTGCTATTGTTAGCATATACTGCTGGTATAACAGGTGTGTTGTGCTATTGTTAGCATATACTGCTGGTATAACAGGTGTGTTGTGCTATTGTTAGCATATACTGCTGGTATAACAGGTGTGTTGCTGTTATTGTTAGAATATACTGCTGGTATAACAGGTGTGTTGTGCTATTGTTAGCATATACTGCTGGTATAACAAGGGATGTTGCTGCTATTGTTAGCATATACTGCTGGTATAACAAGGGATGTTGCTGCTATTGTTAGCATATACTGCTGGTATAACAGGTGTGTTGTGCTATTGTTAGCATATACTGCTGGTATAACAGGTGTGTTGTGCTATTGTTAGCATATACTGCTGGTATAACAGGTGTGTTGTGCTATTGTTAGCATATACTGCTGGTATAACAAGGGATGTTGCTGCTATTGTTAGCATATACTGCTGGTATAACAGGTGTGTTGTGCTATTGTTAGCATATACTGCTGGTATAACAGGTGTGTTGTGCTATTGTTAGCATATACTGCTGGTATAACAAGGGATGTTGCTGCTATTGTTAGCATATACTGCTGGTATAACAGGTGTGTTGTGCTATTGTTAGCATATACTGCTGGTATAACAGGTGTGTTGCTGTTATTGTTAGAATATACTGCTGGTATAACAGGTGTGTTGTGCTATTGTTAGCATATACTGCTGGTATAACAAGGGATGTTGCTGCTATTGTTAGCATATACTGCTGGTATAACAGGTGTGTTGTGCTATTGTTAGCATATACTGCTGGTATAACAGGTGTGTTGCTGTTATTGTTAGAATATACTGCTGGTATAACAGGTGTGTTGCTGTTATTGTTAGAATATACTGCTGGTATAACAGGTGTGTTGCTGTTATTGTTAGAATATACTGCTGGTATAACAGGTGTGTTGTGCTATTGTTAGCATATACTGCTGGTATAACAGGTGTGTTGTGCTATTGTTAGCATATACTGCTGGTATAACAGGTGTGTTGTGCTATTGTTAGCATATACTGCTGGTATAACAGGTGTGTTGTGCTATTGTTAGCATATACTGCTGGTATAACAGGTGTGTTGTGCTATTGTTAGCATATACTGCTGGTATAACAGGTGTGTTGTGCTATTGTTAGCATATACTGCTGGTATAACAGGTGTGTTGTGCTATTGTTAGCATATACTGCTGGTATAACAGGTGTGTTGTGCTATTGTTAGCATATACTGCTGGTATAACAGGTGTGTTGCTGTTATTGTTAGAATATACTGCTGGTATAACAGGTGTGTTGTGCTATTGTTAGCATATACTGCTGGTATAACAGGTGTGTTGTGCTATTGTTAGCATATACTGCTGGTATAACAGGTGTGTTGCTGTTATTGTTAGAATATACTGCTGGTATAACAGGTGTGTTGTGCTATTGTTAGCATATACTGCTGGTATAACAAGGGATGTTGCTGCTATTGTTAGCATATACTGCTGGTATAACAGGTGTGTTGTGCTATTGTTAGCATATACTGCTGGTATAACAGGTGTGTTGTGCTATTGTTAGCATATACTGCTGGTATAACAGGTGTGTTGTGCTATTGTTAGCATATACTGCTGGTATAACAAGGGATGTTGCTGCTATTGTTAGCATATACTGCTGGTATAACAGGTGTGTTGTGCTATTGTTAGCATATACTGCTGGTATAACAGGTGTGTTGTGCTATTGTTAGCATATACTGCTGGTATAACAGGTGTGTTGTGCTATTGTTAGCATATACTGCTGGTATAACAGGTGTGTTGTGCTATTGTTAGCATATACTGCTGGTATAACAGGTGTGTTGTGCTATTGTTAGCATATACTGCTGGTATAACAGGTGTGTTGTGCTATTGTTAGCATATACTGCTGGTATAACAGGTGTGTTGTGCTATTGTTAGCATATACTGCTGGTATAACAGGTGTGTTGTGCTATTGTTAGCATATACTGCTGGTATAACAGGTGTGTTGTGCTATTGTTAGCATATACTGCTGGTATAACAGGTGTGTTGTGCTATTGTTAGCATATACTGCTGGTATAACAGGTGTGTTGTGCTATTGTTAGCATATACTGCTGGTATAACAGGTGTGTTGTGCTATTGTTAGCATATACTGCTGGTATAACAGGTGTGTTGTGCTATTGTTAGCATATACTGCTGGTATAACAGGTGTGTTGTGCTATTGTTAGCATATACTGCTGGTATAACAGGTGTGTTGTGCTATTGTTAGCATATACTGCTGGTATAACAGGTGTGTTGTGCTATTGTTAGCATATACTGCTGGTATAACAGGTGTGTTGTGCTATTGTTAGCATATACTGCTGGTATAACAAGGGATGTTGCTGCTATTGTTAGCATATACTGCTGGTATAACAGGTGTGTTGTGCTATTGTTAGCATATACTGCTGGTATAACAGGTGTGTTGTGCTATTGTTAGCATATACTGCTGGTATAACAGGTGTGTTGTGCTATTGTTAGCATATACTGCTGGTATAACAGGTGTGTTGTGCTATTGTTAGCATATACTGCTGGTATAACAGGTGTGTTGTGCTATTGTTAGCATATACTGCTGGTATAACAGGTGTGTTGTGCTATTGTTAGCATATACTGCTGGTATAACAGGTGTGTTGTGCTATTGTTAGCATATACTGCTGGTATAACAGGTGTGTTGTGCTATTGTTAGCATATACTGCTGGTATAACAAGGGATGTTGCTGCTATTGTTAGCATATACTGCTGGTATAACAGGTGTGTTGTGCTATTGTTAGCATATACTGCTGGTATAACAGGTGTGTTGTGCTATTGTTAGCATATACTGCTGGTATAACAGGTGTGTTGTGCTATTGTTAGCATATACTGCTGGTATAACAAGGGATGTTGCTGCTATTGTTAGCATATACTGCTGGTATAACAGGTGTGTTGCTGTTATTGTTAGAATATACTGCTGGTATAACAGGTGTGTTGCTGTTATTGTTAGAATATACTGCTGGTATAACAAGGGATGTTGCTGCTATTGTTAGCATATACTGCTGGTATAACAGGTGTGTTGCTGTTATTGTTAGAATATACTGCTGGTATAACAAGGGATGTTGCTGCTATTGTTAGCATATACTGCTGGTATAACAGGTGTGTTGCTGTTATTGTTAGAATATACTGCTGGTATAACAGGTGTGTTGTGCTATTGTTAGCATATACTGCTGGTATAACAGGTGTGTTGTGCTATTGTTAGCATATACTGCTGGTATAACAAGGGATGTTGCTGCTATTGTTAGCATATACTGCTGGTATAACAGGTGTGTTGTGCTATTGTTAGCATATACTGCTGGTATAACAGGTGTGTTGTGCTATTGTTAGCATATACTGCTGGTATAACAAGGGATGTTGCTGCTATTGTTAGCATATACTGCTGGTATAACAGGTGTGTTGTGCTATTGTTAGCATATACTGCTGGTATAACAGGTGTGTTGCTGTTATTGTTAGAATATACTGCTGGTATAACAGGTGTGTTGTGCTATTGTTAGCATATACTGCTGGTATAACAAGGGATGTTGCTGCTATTGTTAGCATATACTGCTGGTATAACAGGTGTGTTGTGCTATTGTTAGCATATACTGCTGGTATAACAGGTGTGTTGTGCTATTGTTAGCATATACTGCTGGTATAACAGGTGTGTTGTGCTATTGTTAGCATATACTGCTGGTATAACAGGTGTGTTGTGCTATTGTTAGCATATACTGCTGGTATAACAGGTGTGTTGTGCTATTGTTAGCATATACTGCTGGTATAACAGGTGTGTTGTGCTATTGTTAGCATATACTGCTGGTATAACAAGGGATGTTGCTGCTATTGTTAGCATATACTGCTGGTATAACAGGTGTGTTGTGCTATTGTTAGCATATACTGCTGGTATAACAAGGGATGTTGCTGCTATTGTTAGCATATACTGCTGGTATAACAAGGGATGTTGCTGCTATTGTTAGCATATACTGCTGGTATAACAAGGGATGTTGCTGCTATTGTTAGCATATACTGCTGGTATAACAAGGGATGTTGCTGCTATTGTTAGCATATACTGCTGGTATAACAAGGGATGTTGCTGCTATTGTTAGCATATACTGCTGGTATAACAGGTGTGTTGTGCTATTGTTAGCATATACTGCTGGTATAACAAGGGATGTTGCTGCTATTGTTAGCATATACTGCTGGTATAACAGGTGTGTTGCTGTTATTGTTAGAATATACTGCTGGTATAACAGGTGTGTTGCTGTTATTGTTAGAATATACTGCTGGTATAACAAGGGATGTTGCTGCTATTGTTAGCATATACTGCTGGTATAACAGGTGTGTTGCTGTTATTGTTAGAATATACTGCTGGTATAACAAGGGATGTTGCTGCTATTGTTAGCATATACTGCTGGTATAACAGGTGTGTTGTGCTATTGTTAGCATATACTGCTGGTATAACAAGGGATGTTGCTGCTATTGTTAGCATATACTGCTGGTATAACAGGTGTGTTGTGCTATTGTTAGCATATACTGCTGGTATAACAGGTGTGTTGCTGTTATTGTTAGAATATACTGCTGGTATAACAGGTGTGTTGTGCTATTGTTAGCATATACTGCTGGTATAACAAGGGATGTTGCTGCTATTGTTAGCATATACTGCTGGTATAACAGGTGTGTTGTGCTATTGTTAGCATATACTGCTGGTATAACAAGGGATGTTGCTGCTATTGTTAGCATATACTGCTGGTATAACAAGGGATGTTGCTGCTATTGTTAGCATATACTGCTGGTATAACAGGTGTGTTGCTGTTATTGTTAGAATATACTGCTGGTATAACAAGGGATGTTGCTGCTATTGTTAGCATATACTGCTGGTATAACAGGTGTGTTGTGCTATTGTTAGCATATACTGCTGGTATAACAAGGGATGTTGCTGCTATTGTTAGCATATACTGCTGGTATAACAAGGGATGTTGCTGCTATTGTTAGCATATACTGCTGGTATAACAAGGGATGTTGCTGCTATTGTTAGCATATACTGCTGGTATAACAAGGGATGTTGCTGCTATTGTTAGCATATACTGCTGGTATAACAGGTGTGTTGCTGTTATTGTTAGAATATACTGCTGGTATAACAAGGGATGTTGCTGCTATTGTTAGCATATACTGCTGGTATAACAAGGGATGTTGCTGCTATTGTTAGCATATACTGCTGGTATAACAGGTGTGTTGTGCTATTGTTAGCATATACTGCTGGTATAACAAGGGATGTTGCTGCTATTGTTAGCATATACTGCTGGTATAACAGGTGTGTTGCTGTTATTGTTAGAATATACTGCTGGTATAACAGGTGTGTTGCTGTTATTGTTAGAATATACTGCTGGTATAACAGGTGTGTTGCTGTTATTGTTAGAATATACTGCTGGTATAACAGGTGTGTTGTGCTATTGTTAGCATATACTGCTGGTATAACAAGGGATGTTGCTGCTATTGTTAGCATATACTGCTGGTATAACAGGTGTGTTGCTGTTATTGTTAGAATATACTGCTGGTATAACAAGGGATGTTGCTGCTATTGTTAGCATATACTGCTGGTATAACAAGGGATGTTGCTGCTATTGTTAGCATATACTGCTGGTATAACAGGTGTGTTGTGCTATTGTTAGCATATACTGCTGGTATAACAGGTGTGTTGCTGTTATTGTTAGAATATACTGCTGGTATAACAAGGGATGTTGCTGCTATTGTTAGCATATACTGCTGGTATAACAAGGGATGTTGCTGCTATTGTTAGCATATACTGCTGGTATAACAAGGGATGTTGCTGCTATTGTTAGCATATACTGCTGGTATAACAAGGGATGTTGCTGCTATTGTTAGCATATACTGCTGGTATAACAAGGGATGTTGCTGCTATTGTTAGCATATACTGCTGGTATAACAAGGGATGTTGCTGCTATTGTTAGCATATACTGCTGGTATAACAAGGGATGTTGCTGCTATTGTTAGCATATACTGCTGGTATAACAAGGGATGTTCTGGGTCATTACTAACAAAATATGAGTATTTTCTGTCATGACGGTATCCATTTTATAAAAGAAAAAACACTTCATAATTTCTTTTTCACAAACCCACGTTATTTTAGGGTTCTGGCTGGAGGTATTCTCCACACTAACCTGCTATTTTAAAGACCAAGGATCAATACCCTTGTCATATGTACGTGCGCGAGAGGCCACCTCTTTCATAAAAGATGCCTCGACCTCCTCCATTACTCTCAGGCCACCGGTGTTTCCGGCTGGATGTCGTTCTTTAACACGGCCGCCCCAGACAAGCAGGGTCTCGGGTCGTCCAGTCTCAGCCACGGTGTAGAGGGGTCTGTGGACACACACTGCTGTGAACGTGACGGAGTCCTCACGAACCTGACGAATCACAACCACGGACTTCGACATGTTGTGTACTAGTGAGGTACGGCCATCTCGCCGGCATTATACATCTCTCCTTTAACGTCATCTCAACAGTGACATGACATCAATTTTCATACTATATAAAAGCTGTCCCGTCTGTCTGTCTTTCATCTGAACACCCACCAAGGAAGGTGCCAGACGCACACGTAATCTCCATACAAAGATGTCAATAACTCGTGTATTTTCTTGGCAGGATAGAAATTGCTGGCTGCTGGGATGATATATTTTTCGAGAAAATATGTTGGTGTAGAGCGGGAAGCCTGAGCCGACATTATAGGAGTTAGACGGGGAGAAAACGGTGTTGGTAAATGGTTGAACCCCTAAACAATGCCTTTCCGCCATTCGTGAGTGGTGGTGGCCAGAGAGGGTACGGTAGGCAAGGAGGGAGGAGGAAGTGGCAGTAGTAAGGGAGGGCATGGTGGCTATGATGGGAGGGCATGGTGACTACGGTAGGAGGGCGTGGCGATGTTGAGGGATTGTGCGGTCTTCCTCCACAGGAGCGAACAGACGAGGGCCCGTAAGGTCCGAATCTGCTGCAGAGTATCTCACGCGTGACATGACATCCACTCAACAATGACATGTCATAATTTCACCAATAACACTCTCGACTTTGGTGTCGTGACATCGTCTCACCAGTAACAAGTCTTCATCATCATCATCATCATCAGGCCAGCATCACACCGCACCGGTGGCATGACATTATAATCTCACGGACACAATAGCAAACAACACAGGAGTGAGGATCACTGCCCAGCTCTTGGTGTCTGACTGTGATACCACTATACAGGGGTGTATGACACCGTCCTCGGCATACCCCTGAAGGAGACGTGAGGCAGGTCCTCGAGCGGGGAGTAATTTTCCAATTTAATCCTGAAGTACCGAATGATGCAAGTCACATTCAACTCCATCACGAGGGTACCCCATTACCCAGGCTTAATTTGACGCGAGGGCGACGTTAATGGAACGTAGGGTCCCCGTTTCTGTAATGAATGAGGCTGAGGAGTTGAGCGAAGTCAGGTGGATCAAAGATGATGTCATTTGCTGACATCATGAAGTCCCCTCGTTATATCCAGACTGGTGTATCGAAAGGTTAGGTGAAACTTATCCTAATGTGCAAAGGCCTATATGTACCCATGTTACTTCTCGCATATATATATATATATATATATATATATATATATATATATATATATATATATATATATATATATATATATATATATTCTTTTTTTTTTTTTTCAAACTATTCGCCATTTCCCGCATTAGCGAGGTAGCGTGAAGAACAGAGGACTAGGCCTTTGAGGGAATATCCTCAACTGGCCCCATTCTCTGTTCCTTTTTTTTTTTTGGAAAATTGAAAAAAAAAAAAACGAGAGGGAAGGATTTCTAGCCCCCCGCTCCCTCCCCTTTCAGTCGCCTTCTACGACACGCAGGGAATACGTGGGAAGTATTCTTTCTCCCCTATCCCCAAGGATATATATATATATATATATATATATATATATATATATATATATATATATATATATATTTATGTACGGAAGGTACAGCCGAGATCCGCCTGCTTGTGAAGTCATACACGACGGGGCTGCATTATCATCGTCAGCCGACGACAGGGAGTACAGTTTCGTCGAGTCCAACATTTCTTCGCTTCTGATCGTAGCGCAGCCTCGAAGCTGCAAGTGCCTTATATAGAAGGGGTCCTGGGATTTGATAACCACCCACCCACCCACCCACACACCCACACACACACACACACACACACACACACTCCATGCGGGAGCATGTTAAGATAAGTTCCTTAAGGCAAGAAGGCCCTCGACAACGCTTGTGTCCAAATTCCGACCGCTGACGACCGCTCGCCAGGTGTCGCCCGGCTGCAGGCAAAGTCCCTTAAACTTACCATCCTTGCACATAGTCTGTGATGGGTATCGAACCCTAGATGTCCACCACTCATTCTCTTCCATCGTCCGAGCCACGGTGGGGCTCCTACAGCACACACAATGGGCGTGTGGAAATCCTGTAAACAGGGCTGCTACGCAAGTTGAGGGGGTGAGGGAAGGGGTGGGGGTAGGGGGAGAGGAGGGGAGGGGAGGGGGGGGGGGGCATATACAGCAGTGTTGCTGGAGGTCACGGGACGCGGGCCTGGGTCAATCTTATCGTGACAGCCCTCGCTAGTGACGCACTTCCCCTGCGCGGGATTAGGGCTTATCTACTGCGCGTCCTGTTCTCTCTCTCTCTCTCTCTCTCTCTCTCTCTCTCTCTCTCTCTCTCTCTCTCTCTCTCTCTCTCTCGGTGGCCCACAGCCCCCCTCTGTACGACCGACTTCTTTTCCCACTCTGCGAGACGGCGTCATGTACACCCTTACCGAGACTGTGCGTTTGCCTCTCCATTAGCGTCTCCCTGGGTGAGTGTGTAGACCGTGAGGAGGGAAGAAAGGAAGGACGGAAGGAACGTTAATGGCAAGGAAAGGCGGAGGCGGAGGAGGAGGCGGAGGAGGAGGATGAGGAGGGAGACGATGAGAGACAGGAAAATGAATGATGGCTTTGAAGGCACAGAGGATAGAAGCAATGATAGAAGGATTGAAGGAGGGAGGGAGGAAGGGAGGCGGGGGTGAGCACAGAAGGACGAGGAGTCTATGTTCGGGTGGGAATGGGAGTGACGGCATTGTTTACACTCTGGTACCGGAAGTGTGTAACACAGAAGGCAGTACCTACAGTGTGTGTGTGTGTGTGTGTGTGTGTGTGTGTGTGGGCACTGGCAAAAACTATGTGTGATAGTGTAGCAGTGAGGTCACTGCTACACCATGAGTAGGAGGAACGTGCGGGCTGCGGGTCGACCCCAACACATACTTTTTTTTTTGCCTCCCTCCCTCCCTCCCCATCACTATATATAACACACGTCGTGTTAGCTTGTCCCGCCCGGCTAACTCACCCTACAGTGCCTGGCAGGCCTCCTGCCTCGGCGCGGGCAACAACACATCCGGGCTCGAACACTGGAGAGAGAGAGAGAGAGAGAGAGAGAGAGAGAGAGAGAGAGAGAGAGAGAGAGAGAGAGAGAGAGAGAGAGAGATTCATAAACCTGGATTACACAGGCAGCGTACTTCAAGAGACTCATATGCACAAAACATACATCTTCATCACGTACTCACATTGTGACCTTACCACATTCCTCGTCACATTAAGCGTCTGAGTAACCGGAAGAATCTCTTTCAAGAATTTTTCCGACGTGTTGAAATGTCTACTGAACCTGTGTAATATGAACTGATGAGGTTGTATACGATTACTCCCAATTTATGTTTGTAAAAAAAAAAGAAGTCATTAATCATTGTTTCAGGTAAAGTATGATCTTTTTCTTCAGTGTATCAGTCATTGTTTTCTGAGCATTTGTAATTGTTCAGACACGTTATGTATGACCTTTGATATCCGCCACTTGCCCACACCACATCTACACTCCCTACACCTCAGCAAACGCTCTCTCTCTCTCTCTCTCTCTCTCTCTCTCTCTCCTCATCACTGTACACCCCACAATGCACGACACCGTGCCCTGAAATACACACATCCACACCGTGACACACCCCGACGACATCCCACCATGACCACACCTTCATTCACCCCTCTCAGTTCCTTACACCCTGGAGAACATCTGGCGACACCCCACAACACCCACAGCTTCATACACCCCCTTGACTAACACCCGTCGACGACACCCCCTCCTGCAGCAGTCGCATCCAGTGTACTAACCAGACGTCCTCCTCTCTCTCCCTCCCTCTCCACCACGCAGGCCACGGGTCTCCTGGAGTCGCTGGTGCCGTACTCGCAGATCGAGGACGTGCACGTGGTGGTGCCGTGCGGGACCTCCGGACACAAGTTTTGTGTCAGGGTCATCGTCAGGGACGGCGCCCTCCTACTGCAAGTAAGTACTGCCCACCTTCCTCTGTCGTCACCTCCTCCTGTTTCTTGGTCTCTTTTTTGTTCACTTGTAACACGATATCTTATTTTTTTTTTTCCTTTGGTTCTTGGAGTTTTCTTTCACACCGTATCTCCACATGTTTTAGTCTCTTATAAAAGTTGTGGTTTGTTGGAGATTCTGATTAATCACAGGCTAAACCTTTCCTTGTTGATAATGCTCGTGTCGGGGAATGCTCTACCCCAACCTCCATCATCTTTTGAGGTGGGAGGGGAAACACGGGGAAGACGTCTGACGTGGTTACTGTGGAATGTTGGACTTGAACAGAGCATCAGTGCCCTCCGCTGCCGTACCCTCAGACGTGGAATTAAATTCTACCAATGGAGAGAAAAATCTAAAATGAAAATCAAACTTCCTTTCGTTTCGTGTGTACGTGGGTTTTCCAAAAATGCTTCCCAGTTATCCTCTGATGTGTGTGTGTGTGTGTGTGTGTGTGTGTGTGTGTGTGTGTGTGGCTTTTTCGTCAACTTCATCAGCCCTTTCAGGATAGCAACACCATGCACAACACATCCTTGAACCACCAGAACTTGGCACGAGAATAATAAAAGACACGTAAAACATGATTTGGACACCTCGGTACACGTCTTGCTTGATTCGTAATAATCAAATGGATGATACCACACTGTTCCTGGGTCCTCACCAGAACCTGATCACTCCGTCCTCAACGTGTGATCATCTCCAGTCACCAGTATTGATGATGACTGGTATCTATCAGCAGGTGCCTTGGAAAGTAATGACAGTAAACTAAAGTATGGTGTAAGTATGTCTTCAGGCAAACAGGTTTGTGAGGGAATCACAGGATACGTTGTCTTGGTTGGCTGCGTTGAAATCGTAAACACGCATTGTGTCGCAAAGTCCAGCGACGTCGCTAGCTGGTAGCAGGACCTTCTGAATCGTATTATTTCCGGATGTGGGACAGTGGGTAGGGTAGATGCGGCACCGCCTCTGAAGGTTAGGTTTACCAGTAAAACAACGAAATGTAGCGCCAGTCTTGCTGCGGCATTCTCATGAACCTCACTAGGCTGCGGCATTCCCGTGAACCTCACTAGGCTGCGGCTCTCCCGACCCCAGGATGCCACTGTGGCCTCCTGATTGTCGATGTCGACCTCACAGCTGAGGAAAACCTCTAACAGAGGAACCCCGTGATGTCACAAAGCATCACTCCTACCAGCATCAGAATTACAGCCATAACAACTCACTGGTTTTTTTTGGCTCACTGTACAATGGAATCCGCACCGGTCAAGGAAAACGTGTGGTGTGGTTCATCTAATAAAGATGCGAGGTAAGAAAAAAAAAATATATATGATGGGGATATACCACCGTCAGCTGTGTACGTCAAGGTCACACACCAAGTTGGTGACGCTGCATCACTAACTATTCAGTCAGACCTCTTGGTTTTCGGAACACCTCGCTCATCCGGACAAACTCATTTATCCGGAAACTGTTACTCTTCCGATAACGTTCCACTGTTTTGTCTACTCATCCATCATGTTTGTGGCTCAGCTTGGAGTCACTCGCCCGTCCAGAACTGATCTGCCAGGACAACGTAATTATCGTATCGAACTCGTTTCTTAAAGGTCTTTTGCTTTGTCACTGAACTCTGTAAGTACCTGAACTTGAACGTCTACCATTCCATAAATGGTTCACACTAGTAGTGTTTGTGAAGGTGAGTGAGGCAGTGTGATCTCTGTCTCATGAAGCTTTACGGTCATAATCGATGGTAGGGTGGTGTTGAGGGACCAGTGTGGTGGTGGTGGTGGTGGTGGTGGTGGTGGTAGCGTGGTGTTGAGGGACCAGTGTGGTGGTGGTGGTGGTGGCAGGGTGGTGTTGAGGAACCAGTGAGGCGGTGGTGGTGGTGGTGGTGGCAGGGTGGTGTTGAGGTACCATTACGGTGGTGGTGGTGGTAGGACGGTGTTGAGGAACCAGTGTGGTGGTGGTAGTGGTGGTGGTAGGGTGGTGTTGAGGAACCAGTGTGGTGGTGGTAGTGGTGGTGGTGGCAGGGTGGTGTTCAGGTACCATTGCGGTGGTGGTGGTGGTGGTGGCGGTGGAGCGGTGTTGAGAGACCAGCTTGGTGCCGGGGTTGTGGGGCTGTGGCCGTACCATTGGATCTCAGCGGCATCATTAACATGTAAAGGGAGGGACCCTTCCTGTGACGCGCATCGTCCACACGCATGTGGCTGCTGGTACATTATGCACGCCCCGTCTGTCGCATTTCTTAGCGGATGTGTTGCGTCGTTTCCACGGCTTTGTTAAGAGCAGGGGCCTCGCTCGTGGCGAGAAAGGAGGACATGGAAAATATGAGGAACAGTCTACGTAATATTGTCTTGAATCGTCCTAGCTTACATTAAGAATACACAGCGTCCCGCGTATGGTTAAACTTAAATTCCCACAACAGCACGAAGGCAAATAAAGAATATCCTGAGAGGCGGTCATTCTTAAGATGGTAGGACAAACAATCAAGAAATCCTCAAAGTCTTATCACATGTGCCAATGACATGAAGACAGTCGTCGCTGATAACGCAAGAGGAATATGGGAAGACTTTACAATTACTCTATGACGTATGTAGTAAGCAGGATGCTCAGCCCATGGGAACGAGTATAATCAAAGATTTCTCGTCATAGTTCCCCCCAGGGCTTTGTACACATCCGGAAAAATGCCTCCCCCGTGAGAACATCTGTGACTCGTCTGGCGGAGGCGTTCTTGTCTGACTTCTGAGGATAACTTCTTGAGACATGATGCACTACGAGTCCTCCCGTTGTACTTCCTGTATTTCTGGCTTCGTTGAAGATACTTTAAATTGAACGTCCTCTCACCGAGGCCGTCCCTGGTTACATACCGCAGGGAGCACCGTGGCCCGGCAGACCCGGCTCTGATAAGTCAGAAACACATGATTAATTTTAATTGCAGAGGGTCACTGGCTATGGTTTGGCCAGAGCTGGTACATCCATCATCCACCGAGCCAGGATAAGTAAATTCCTGGTCGCTAGAAAGGTTGCCACTCGCTCGTACCCGCAGGGAAGTAGCGTCTGAAGTACAATATGTCATTATAACATGTTAGCGAAGCATCACATCTCGACGTTCACCCAGAGCCATTCTTTTTACGATGCGCTTGCCCGCATCCCTCACGGAAGCTCTGTTGTGGAACTGTGTGGACTGTGATCGCAGATCAAACTCCCGTCCAACATAAATGGTATCAGAAGTTAATGTTTTCATCTGCTGCAGCCAAGTTATGATAATAATATATTCGAGTTGATGGACCGCAGATATTTCTTAATGGAAGAAACATCTGCGGTCGACGGTGCTGGCAGCTGCCTGGAAAACTGAAATACAGACATCTTGTATGGACACGACTTTCTCCAGGACACAAACCCTCACGTCCGTGCCTCCCTCATTGCCGCTGGCCCTCACGTCCGTGCCTCCTTCATTGCCGTTGGCCCTCACGTCCGTGCCTCCCTCTGTGCCGCTGGCCCTCACGTCCGTGCCTCCCTCTGTGCCGCTGGCCCTCACGCCCGTGCCTACCTCATTGCCACTGGCCCTCACGTCCGTGCCTCCCTCTGTGCCGCTAGCCCTCACGTCCGTGCCTCCCTTTGTGCCGCTGGCCCTCACGTCCGTGCCTCCCTCTGTGCCGCTGGCCCTCACGTCCTTGCCTCCCTCTGTGCCGCTGGCCCTCACGTCCGTGCCTCCCTCTGTGCCGCTGGCCCTCACGTCCGTGCCTCCCTCTGTGCCGCAGGCCCTCACGTCCGTGCCTCCCTCTACGCCCCAGGCCCTCAGCCTCGACGTTCAGCGTACACAGAGGTTTGTTGTGAAGGATATCTCCCCGCCCCGCCAGACGCACAGCTACCGCCTAGAGGAAACATGTGGCCAAGGAGGAGGTAAGTCGTCCTCCAGACTGACATCTCACTCAAGTAGATCGCCCTCCTGAGGCCTAAGGCTACTGTCTCATAGTTACTCACTTACATTCCTGATTCTTTTTCTTCCATCTTTTGGTTTATTATTTCAAAGCAAATAATCGACTGTTCGCATGGATGACTTCTGACTTAAACTGACCATTTGCTGCTCGACTTACAACCTGATGAAGTGTCATCGGTTCAGTCTCGACTGATCTGGCGAGGTGAGTGATCAACACTGGAACAGGAGTCGTCACATTAAATCTTCCTATGATCAGAAATCATCGTTATGTTCGAGGAGAAAACCTTTGCTTTATCAAAAATATAAATATCTGGCGTACATGATGGAAAACATTCAAACCATTTTTGTTTTCTTTACTTTAGGTCTTTTTTTTTTAAGAATCCTAGATACTTTGGTATCTCCCTCTCTCTTCTTTATCCACTAACATTCTCTCTCTCTCTCTCTCTCTCTCTCTCTCTCTCTCTCTCTCTCTCTCTCTCTCTCTCTCTCTCGTTGAGAAGCAGTAGATGTGTAGGATCCATGAGTGTGTGTGTGTGTGTGTGTGAGAGAGAGAGAGAGAGAGAGAGAGAGAGAGAGAGAGAGAGAGAGAGAGTGAGAGAGAGAGAGAGAGAGAATATGTTAGTGGGCAAAAAAAACATGCGGCACCCGTTTTGTGTCCTATGACACAGCCTCCCACCCAGCAGCAGCAGCCTGCGGCAGTGCGGCACCCGTCCTGCGGCTCCCAAGACTCACGTCACACATGCGTCACACCCTCACATCTAGCAGCAGCAGCAGCCTGCGGGAGTGCGGCACCCGTCCTGCGACTCACCAAAGACGCAAGCCGCAGCACATGCGTCACAACCTCGTCTCACTTACCCAACCAGCCTGAGCTCCCCCCCCCCCAACCTTCTTGTTCCTGGAACCTGGAACCTCACACGTCTTGCGACATCTTCCATCTGCGGGGAATTCGGAACTGAAATTCCTCCTTGTTCAAGCCGTCTTCTCCTACAATCCTCCACGAGAGTCGACTGCCGTGCTCGCTCCCTCCACCGACGAGGCTTGGCTGGCTGGCTGGCTGGCGGGCACGGACGCACACCTGGAGGGCCGGTCACTGCAGGAACAGGTTGGGGCCCTCCTCCTACTTGCCTGGCAGCGATATGTCTAAAGATGGCGTGAGTTGCGGAGGTGAGTGTTTCGCTATGAAGAGGGTGAGGAGAGGGGGGGAAGGCCTAGGTGGGAGGGATGACTGCTCGTTGCTGGGGTTCCGCCGCCGTGCGAGTCGTCGTGGCGATAAGGGACGACTTGGTCGACGGTTGGGTTCCACCGTGGGCGTCGTGGCTGCAGGGGCCACAACAACTGTTGTGTTTGCTTGTTTGTTGGTTGGTTTGTTTTCGAGTATAGTCTCTGTTTCTGAGTAAAAGTCATCCCGACTTGCGATTACATGTGATTATTATTCGTGTGTTACGAGCAGAGAGTTTTACACTCGTGCTCCCCGTCTCTTAACCTTGTGTATATGTACCATGTCTGTATTCCTGTGTGTGTGTATACACACCCACACACACCCACACATATAAACCAGCCTAAGCCGGGTGGGTGTGTGTATGTGAGAGACTCAGCGAGAGATCCAATACGCATGTAATGATGATAATAATAATGATAATAATAATAATAATAATAATAATAATAATGATAATAATAATAATAATAATAATAATGATAATAATAATAATGATAATAATAATAATAATAATGATAATAATAATAAATAATAATAATATTAATAATAATAATGATAATGATAACAATAAATACTAATGCTAATAATAATAATAATAATAATAATAATAATAATAAAGATAATGATAATGATGATAATATCAACAGTAATAATGAGAAGAAGAAGATTCAACGCTGAAAATAATGAAAAATATGCATACGGCAATAATCATGGAAGCTTTGAAATGAAACTGGGGAGTTGAACAGCATTTTACACAAACAGAAAATGGAGTTTGGTGCGAAGTTACGACTAGTCTTCAAGACGACTGTAGTGGTTTGGATGAGGCTGTTCCTGTAGCGGTCTGCAGGAGGTGGATGCGTTCATTGTGTTGTGGTGCCGGACTGGATCTCGGAAACGAGGGATCTTAGTTGACAGGAGTTGACGGTGGCGAGAAATGGGCTGTACGATCACCCCTCCATCTGTCGGGTGAGGCTCGGCTGATGGATAGAGTGTCGGTCGTTAAGATGGATCGAGGATGATCTCCCATCCCGTTTTCTGTATCGTTTCTGGTATCCTCTGTTGTCTAATGGGTAAGGAGGAAAACCAGGCGGGGCAGGGAGGAGTAACAGGTAGATTAGGAAAGAATGAACGTTGCTGCGCGGGTGCGTGTGAGTCCAGACGCAGGGAGCGCGAGCGATGCCGCACGACAGAGATGGGTCGAGCAAACAGTCCTGCCAGGTTCAGTGATCAGTCCTGACGTGGTCCTTCCATCGTTGACCCTCGTCCGGAGCGACACTAACAAGACCGCGAGGTTATGTCCATCCCAGATGGCGCTGGTGATACGGGTGAGGGCGCGGACATGGCTGGCTGGGAGTAAGGCTGACGTGCATCATTATGGCCTTGGTTCGGGCGACGGTGACATGGTCAGCGGCGATGGTCCAGTTCTGAAGGTTGTTGAGGACGGTCTGGAGGGCAGTGGAGCAGGTAGAGGTGCTCTCAACGGTGACACCAGCGGTGGAGTTCCTCAACGTGCTACCGTGTGTGTGTGTGTGTGTGTGTGTGTGTGTGGGTGGGTGTGTGTGGGTGGGTGGGTGTGTAGTAGCAGTAGCAGTGACAGTACTTTTCGTTGTGGTAGCAAAGTGTTTCCCTCGGCGTATATCTTGTATAACTTGGAGAGGTACTGTGACGTATAGTCTGTGCGACGCTCCGTCATAACCACTGTGTCAACCTTACCCACCGCTAATAACACAGCTCGACCCAGAGTCTGGTAGCGACGTGTGACCCACGCTCTCACAGCGGCCCAGTCAGCCTTCACAAGCTAGGGGGGGACTTCTGCTACCCAACAAACCGTTGGCACAACTACTGGGCCCTTGGACGAAAACCTTGAAGAGACGGCAGCGGGCAGCCTCCAGGTGATCTGCTACGACTGGTCGTCGGTTGGGTTCCACCGTGGTCGTCGTGGCTGCAGGGGCGACAACAACTGTTGTGTTCGCTTGTTTGTCTGTTTTCGAGCAACCGTGAGGGACGCGCTCCAGCACGTCTACTCCCAGGCCGCACAGGCACGTCCAACCTCCTCAGGAGGGGCGAGCGAACCACTTTTTGTGTGGTCGCCTCTCTCATGTGCTAAATGTAAACTCGTCTTGTGACTGATTTGTGCCGGTAACCCCGGCAAGTTTACTGTACATCCTAAGCTCATCCTGTGAGCGGTAGCGCAAAATGATTACAAAGGTCTCCAAGGGTCTTAGTCAGACCTCAGTGGGCTGATAGTACATAAGATGTTACAATTCGTATTTCAGTACATTACATGGTTTCACATGGTAAGTTTTACCGACTAGATACAAAAAGTGGATACAAACTTGTACGGTTTGTTTAGATCTATTCCTGTAAGACTCTTATTTCTTCACATTCGAAGACACAGTGTTCTAGTTTGTGTCCAAATCTTTGACCACAAACTTTACAACTCACACGGTTAACATCTCCGGTAGTTTACTTCATCGTTTACTTTCGTCTATATTCGCTGTGTCTCGTTCCTCTCCCTAATCTCGCCAGTTTTTTTCTCTTTTTGTTTTTTGTCTGTGTATGTGTGCCTGAGTCTTATCTGCCATGTCCCCCTTTAAGAGTTAATTATTCTCTAGTAGTTCCAAATGATCATTAGCTCTCTCTCTCTCTCTCTCTCTCTCTCTCTCTCTCTCTCTCTCTCTCTCTCTCTCTCTCTCTCTCTCTCTCTCTCTCTCTCTCTCTCTCTCGTTTCTGATCACCACTACACGTATACATATGCGTTTCCATTTTCTTCCGCGTTCACTGATTCTCAAATGCAGTCTCGTGTTTTTTTTCTTTATTTACCCCCCCCATACACATACATACATACATACATACATACATACATGCATACACTTTCTTCCTCCTCGTGAACGCACTCGGGGATAACACAAACACATGATCGTTTCCCAGAAACTTACTGCAAGGGACGGACGCCTTCCCCGCCCCGCCTCTTGCAGCCCATTGCCAGCGTGAGGCCATGTATCCCCCTGACTACAACAGTACGACCCTTCACCATGAGGGCACGGCCCCTGAGGATGAAGGCACGACCTCTTGATCAAGCACGACGGTACGACTCTTGATTATGACGTTTGGACCTTTAACAGCACGACAGTGCGACCCTTGTGCACGTCAGTGGGTATCTTTCAAATTGGGAAGCACGACCACCGTACCGCATGAAGACCTGGACGTTGACCTCAACCTTGCGGGGTCAGATCAAAGTCCAAGCCATCAAATACCCTCCAAGGCATACGAACGCAGTCTCGCCCCTCAGTAAACCCGACGATGTTTTCACGGTGGACGTTATGACAGGTTATTCTCTCCTGCCGCTCAGTCTGACGGCACGCCTTCCCTACTCCTACTTCAGACACTCGCGGCCACTTGCACACCCGGATAGATGGTGTTGCTCAAGCCCGGCCTGTGCTCAGCGAGTCATATTTTGTGTACACAAACCCAAAGAATCTCTCTTAGGAAGGCACTGTCGGCTGCTATTGCCCTGCCCACACACACACACACACACACACACACACACACACTCACGTAGATATTTTGGCCAGGAAGGAAGTCTGCCGTCATCCCTTCCATTGTCCCAGAAAAGCTGTCTACGACAGAGCTGCGACACAGTCCTCTGTGGTGCAGGCCGGGTCTGATCGAGGCAAGACCACACATCCAGGAAGCTCACGTCACCGGGCAAGTGGCTGCTCCAGAACACGAAAGGTAAACACAACTATACACCTGACGTCACACAGCTGTGTACTTTGAGTGTCTTGAGCGACTGAATACATGAGTTCCTCCATCATACCTGACATACCACGTCACCAAGTCCCGCCTCCAGAACATGGCTCTGTGTGTATGTACACACGTACATACACGCTATCTATCTTCATCTGTCTATATCTCTGTCTACTGGCGTTTCTGGACTCCGCCCACTAGCCTTTACCCAGTGCGTGTGAAGTCGCCACCTTCAGCAAGGCTGCATCACCGTCGGTGGACGGGTGGGGACGCATCCTTCTCAAGGACACTTCTCGCTCTAAAGGAGTAAGTCCCTTTTTTCCCCCCTGCTCCTGAGTGGGGTGCATCCTCGGCACTGGGAGGGGGTCAGTGCGGCTGTGGTGCTGAACTAACAACTCGGACACGAGGGATATCAAGTGGCAGGAGCTAACGGTGGCGGGAATGATGCAATGGTTTAATCCCGAACCCTCGAATGCGTATGATTTATCATTATCTAAGTTACGGAGAGCGAGATTTAAACTTGTGATGCCCCGTCTCATAACTTTGTGTATACATATACCATGTCCATGTCGAACACACACACACACACACACACACACGCACACGCACACACACACACTCAAGCTTATGCCGGGTACCCACTTTATCGATCAGCCTCTACGGGAGGATAAACAGCTGGAAGGACTGTGGACTGGCTGCCGCGACCAAGATTCGAACCTATACGGGTTTGATTCCAGGCGCCCTTGCATGTGTGTGTGTGTGTGTGTGTGTGTGTGTGTGTGTGTGTGTGTGTGTGTGTGTGTGTGTGTGTGTGTCCTCACTTCATATAGACAAAAAACTGAAGAATTACTTCCTCATCGTCTGCAGCGAATGACAACAAAACAAAAACATTGAAAAACTTTCAAGAAATAAAAACAAGAAACATTCCACTTCTTAGCTGGGTTGTTCTCCAGTGACGGGGTGGCCAGACCCCAGCAGTGATGTCACATGTACCCACGGAACCACTGGTACATGGCAAGGACGTCACAAGCACCTAGAAGTGACGTCATGACTACGTAACTGTGAGGCCATGAGTACGCAGGAGTGAAGTCGACCGTAACGAGCACGTAACAGGAACGTTACAAGTAGCCACCAGTGACATGACAAGTGCAAGGGCATGGTCGGTGCAGTTACCCGGGAGCAGTGACATGAATACTCTCCAGGCGCCCACATGACCATCCAGGAGTCCCGCGCCAGCAGTGAGTCGCATTAAACCCAGCAGTGAAGCAACACGTAACCAATCAGTGACATTACTGATACACAGCAGTGACACCTACCCCAGGCAGGGGTCCCACGCGTCTGGCAATCACGTAAGAGACATCTACCCTTCTGCTGCAGTGACCCAAGTCTGACAAAAACATAACGGACAACTACTCCCCTCCCTGCAGTGCCCCCAGGAGTACTCGAGCAGTGACATAACCATTGGACAACGTTAAAACCGGGTTGGTCCGATTCACTGTTCGTCCGGACCTACCTCATCTTTCAGCCCAGGCAGTGAGGAGCCTTGTCACTATTGCCATAAGCTTCTCTTTCCTTCGCCTGGAGACCATCTTTTATTCTTCTTTTGCTTTTTCTTCTTCGGTTGTGGTAACACTGTCTCCAGGACTAAGCACAGCCTTGTCCTCAAGCGATGATGATCGTGTCTTCATGACACGATGAGAGTGAGCATGGTCAGCGCACTGGTTATCCTGTCAAGGATTATCACTGTTGTCGATCAGTGTCCAGTGATCTTTTGAAGCAAATATTGCGAAACGCTGGAAGTTACCTCTCTCTCTCTCTCTCTCTCTCTCTCTCTCTCTCTCTCTCTCTCTCTCTCTCTCTCTCTCTCTCTCTCTCTCTCATTTAACGTTAATAAAATCGATCATGAACTGATGATGAGCCACAAGATTAAGGACACCCCCCCCCCTCGTGTGAGGGATCTAGATGTCATTGTCTCCAACAACTTCAAGTTTCTGCCAGCATTGTACCGAAGCTCTCAAGACAGCAAACAGGATGTTCGGAGTCATTAACATATACTTTACATACACGTGAGGATATGATATTGTCACTATTCCTGAAGTCTAAATAGTCCCCCCACCTCGAATATGCAGCACAATTCTTGCCCCCCCCCCCCTCCACCCCCACAGTAAAGCAAGGATATTCTTAAACTGGAAGTAGTGCAGAGAAGAGCAACTAAATCAATTCCCTCTTTGCGTAATACATAAAACGAGCGCAGGTTGCGAGAAATGAATCTGTTTTCTCTAAGCAAGGGGCGTCTGCCAGGCACATCAATAGAATGTTTTTAAAGATACTTAAATCATTCAACAACGTCGACAGTGAAAATTTGTTTATAGTCGCGCTAGGGTTACCAGCGAGAGAAAATGGACTATAACTTAAAGAGGTCACCGAGTTAACCTGGATTGTACGAAATATTTCTCACCAACGATATTATTAACACGAGGAATAAGCTGCAGGAACATGTTCAGAGCCACTCTGTTAATACCTTCATAATAAGGCTTGATCATCACGTGTCATTCCCCCCGGTGCTGACTGATTCTTTCCTTCAATGATCCTGACGTAGTGGTAATATCTATGCTATCTTCTCAACCACTGTGATCTCGCCCTGGCCATGCTGCACTAGACTTACCAACTGTGATCAACCCGCGTCCCCTGCTTTAAGGGCGCAAGACAGAATAGTATGTATCATCCTTCCACATCAGGAATAATACTGACATTGTAAGTCGCGAGGCTGGAACTCCAAGTTTATCCTCACAATTTTGCCTCAAAACAAAAGGACAATTCCCTATAAAAAAAAAAAGACTACTGTAACCTCGAGGCATAGTAATCCTACAAGGTATTTCCTCCACTTGTTTCCCTTCCATCGTGTGGCCAGAGGGAGTGGAGGGTGGGGTGTGGAGGGAGACTTTACTGTTATGCTTTTCATCTGCTTTTCAGGGAACGTTACGACGAGACCACCTCGCCTGCACCTTGGGTCTGTGCATCTCACAAACTCTCTCGTCGTCTATCTGAATATCCATTTCCTTTTGCAATCTATTTCTATCTTGCTCTATCTGTGTACTTGATTCTTTCCCTCGTTTCACCTCCCTTCCCCTCCCCCCGACACACACACACACACACACACACAGTGTCAGGGCCACATCAACACCCACACACACACACACACACACAGACACACATTGTGAGTATCTGGTACAAAATGGTCGTTAAGAACGTTGCGTCAAGGCTCACTACCTACCTGCATACATGGAGCATGGAGGTGTTTCTGGATCATACGGAAGAGATAGAGATAGAGAGAGAGAGAGAGAGAGAGAGAGAGAGAGAGAGAGAGAGAGAGAGAGAGAGAGAGAGAGCAAACCCTGTGACGTGTAAGGTATATATGCGTATGTTGACTCAAGTCTAGTGGGTTGTGTATCAACATGAGGGCGGGCCAACCAGCATCCAGGGAGAAGGGTTGTGTGAACAGCCTATCTGTACGCCTCAAGTGGCCACCACCTCCCAGTCAACACGAGCGTCAACACGGACGTTTATTTGGTAACGCGACCCACTCACAACGGAGTCATGCATCGCCCCGCAATCTGTCGTCAATCCGTCTGCTGGAAGGGTTGGCTGTACGCAGCCTCCTCCCTCCTCTCACACACCCTCAGTGCTGGGTGTTGTTGGTGGCGGGTGTGGGCAGTGGTGATGCCTGGGGTACGGGATGTGGCTGTGATGATATGGATGGTTGGGGGTGGTAGTGGGTTGTGGTGATGGCTGGGGTCCGGGAGGTGGTTGTGGGTGTGGATAGTGAGGGTGGTTGTGGGTGTGGATGGTGGGGTGGTTGTGGGTGTGGATGGTGGGGGTGGTTGTGGGTGTGGATGGTGAGGGTGGTTGTGGGTGTGGATAGTGATGGCTGGGGTACGGAGTGGGGTTGTCGGTGTAGGTAATGACGGAAGGCGTGGATGGTGGTAGCTGTGGTATGGATGCTGCAGATGGCTCGAAACGGTGGGAACCGTAGTGGTTTTTCATGGTGACTTCCATCGTGTGGATTGTGTTTTGTGGTGTTGACGACGTTTTATGTGACGTGGACGGTGTTGTATGTGACGTGGACGGTGTTGTATGTGACGTGGACGGTGTTGCATGTGACGTGGACGGTGTTGTATGTGACGTGGACGGTGTTGTATGTGACGTGGACGGTGTTGCATGTGACGTGGACGGTGTTGTATGTGACGTGGACGGTGTTGTATGTGACATAGACGGATTTGTATGTGACACAGACGGTGTTGTATGTGATGTGGACTGTGTTGTATGTATGTGATGTGGACTGTGTTGTATGTATGTGATGTGGACTGTGTTGTATGTATGTGATGTGGACGGTGTTTCATGTGACATGGATGTTTGCTGTGGTCTTGCAAAGCGGAGGTGCGGCGGTGTGAACGGTCTGCCGCCTGTCACACTGTTGAAGAGCAGATGGTGACTTTTGCCCCTTACTAACCTATGGGGGTGGAGGGGTCTGTCTCGCTTGAGAATGAACATCTGGGGATGAGAGAGAGAGAGAGAGAGAGAGAGAGAGAGAGAGAGAGAGAGAGAGAGAGAGAGAGAGAGAGAGAGAGAGAGAGAGAGAGAGAGAGAGAGAATCTTGCTGGAAAATGTGGTTTTATTTATAGTTATGCTAACGTGTTCTGTTTCCTGTTGCGTGTCGGCATCATACAGTACCGCGCGAGGATGTCACCACCTCACACCACTGCGCAAACCTTTCACTTGCCCACCAACTTTCCCTCCTCCCCACCATCTTGCCTCTCAGTAACCCCCACTCTTGACCTCCATTACTCTCACGACTCTCTCCAGTACTCCCACTTTGCCTCATCTTCTTCATCATCATCACCTTCT